>NW_018128097.1:493339-525987 GCF_001952655.1 Monopterus albus
AATCATTTCAAACATTCATAGGTACTCAGGAGCCAAGTTACCTGATCAGATTTTATTTCATTATATTTAGGATCTGTTGGTGCCACAAACATGAATGAGCACAGCTCCCGTTCTCATGCTATCTTCACCATCACCATCGAGTGCAGTGAGAAGGGTGTGGATGGAAACCAGCATGTGCGCATGGGAAAACTTCACTTGGTCGACCTGGCAGTACGTATCTCTGGCCATCAGTTTCCGCGGGGGGGGGGGCTCCTTCCTACGAACTGCGATTATACTGCTGTAACTTGCACTATCACACACAATCTAACCACCACCAATGAATCTGTCCTTACTCACTCCCCTCCCCCAACAGGGTTCAGAAAGACAGGGCAAGACTGGAGCCACAGGGCAGCGTTTAAAGGAAGCAACAAAGATCAATCTCTCTCTCTCCACACTGGGTAATGTCATCTCTGCCCTGGTGGATGGCAAGAGCACACATGTTCCCTACAGGAACTCGAAACTAACTCGTCTGCTGCAGGATTCGCTTGGAGGAAACTCTAAGACCATGATGGTACAGTCAAAGTTTGAAAACAGTACTTGAAACATGTGCTCCACAAAAAAAACCCCTCTTTTTAAATGAAAGTGCTCTTATATGCAGCAAATAAATGTGCAAATTAACATTTTCTAGTCATTTATAAATTCTAAACATGTTGTCGTGCATGACATTGACACTATAGTTTTTGCCTCATTTTTCAAATTACATATTTCTCTCTGCCAGTGTGCAAATATAGGCCCTGCAGACTATAACTATGATGAGACCATCAGTACGCTGCGCTACGCTAACAGGGCCAAAAATATCAAGAACAAAGCCAGGATCAATGAAGATCCTAAGGATGCCCTGCTGCGCCAGTTTCAGAAGGAGATTGAGGAGTTGAAGAAGAAACTGGAGGAAGGTAATGAGCAAGATATATATTTTTTTGTCTGCTACAGCATACATACTATCTGACCTTATTTCAATACAGCCAATCAAATCTTGCAGAAAGAAGTAATGTCAGTGTCAGTCACAGGCAGAGCACACCAAAGTCTCCTTATCTAACAGATAGAACATGTTGTGTCCTGCAGCTTAGCTTGTTGAATGAGTGTCCAAACAAGTGCTCACTGGTACTGCACTGCTCACATCAGTTTATGAACAAGATAGCTAATTAGCTAACCTACCGTTAGCCTGAATGTAAATGTACCTGAAAATATCACTTTGCTCCAGTTAGTTGCTGTTGTGGTTCTTCCTCTACAAACAGTACACTGTCTGCCCATGACATCTAACTACAGTGCAAGTTTGTTTACTTTGTCTCTTGTTCCCTAGTGGCACTTTTCTGGCCAGTCAGTCAAACATACACACAGACTTTTTGTCCTCCTTTAAATAATACAGAACTATTAACAGTACATTTTAAAAACACATTGACATTGTTTTAGACTGCAAAAAGGGATGAAGAAATGTGATTTAAGCTGGACTTTGAAGTCTGCCACCATCTTTGTTTAAAATGTTTTTTGTGTGATTCTAGGTGAAGAGATCTCTGGCTCAGAGGGCAGTGGATCAGAGGAGCTGGATGAAGGTGGTGATGAAGGAGGGGAGGCAGGAGAGGGGCGCAGGAGAAGAAGAGGTAAGAATTTATGAGAAGCGTTCCTTTCAGGCAGTGCTTTAACATGTTTTTGGTAAATATTTGGATATATATTTTAGCAATTAATGCATATGTAGTTTCATTTGTAATCAATATGGTAACTTTAATATGAGTCAGCATTTAGTTTCCCAGATCATTATCAAGCTGAGGTTGTTTTAGGTCACTACCTAACCTCAACTGTTGGTTAATCAGCTTCCATACACAGCACTGTTCTCATTTAGGAGTTCCCCTGTATTTTAACCTTCTACTATTCTCTGTTTTCAAGTGGAAAGTGATAAATACACATGAGCAAGCACAATTAAGTCATCACGTTATGTTACAATAATGTGAGGCCATGTTCCAAGGTGTCTTTTTATTTTTATCAATATTATTCTTCCTAAAACTATAGCATTTTATTCCACAAGCTCTGCAAACCCATGGGTCCTACAGTTCTCCATCTCTTACCTCTGCCTGTTTCTAACAGCAGGCTTTGGTGTGAATGGTGCTTGTTCTGCTTCCTTTCCAGATAGTAGCAGCAGCAACAATAGCTTAGAATTTGCCTGATTCTCCTCAGTGCCACTCCCCACTGAGGACAAACCTCAGAATAGTGAGTTGGAGCTAGTGCACTCTGCTTTACTAACCCAGCTGCCTACAAACATAAGCCCTTTTCACACATGATGGAACCCATGTATGAAAAGCACCAGTTGTAAATGTAACATTTCTTTTGCTGTTTACACTGAGCTCCTCTGCACAGCAAAAGACAGTGTGAAGTTGGTATCTGGTGATCAGTTTCAGTTTTCATCTTGCCATGGTGAAATCACTGTGGTGATAGCAAGCTGAAAAAAAAAAAAATGGCACCAGGGATGGGTGTATTTGTTTTCATGCTGTATAGTTTGTGTAAATGATTAGAAAGCACGTTTTCCATCTGATTGCCTGTTTATCTTCATGACTTATTTGCTAACTGCTCGTAGTGCTTTGGGAGACTTTCCCCAACATTAGTATCCTCAGTAATAGTTATCTCTCTATCCCCCCTAGAGAGATGTTTGTTATTAATTTGATCATAAATTTAAAATAATGGGGGCTTCAGAATAGTCTATTTTACAGTCAATCAGCAGCCGGACGAATGTAGTTTAAAAAATTTAAAAGATTTTAAAGTTGACAGATGTGTTTGAGTATTTTACTGTTTTTTTATGCTGTGTAAATCCCCTTCTGGCTTGCAGAGGGGGATTTCCTGATGCTTTGATGTCTGTCTGTCTGCAACATGTCATTCATAGTATTTCCTTTCTGAAATGGTCAGCTTTATTAATTTCTTTGGCTTGGTCTTATTGGATAGGATGTGGAATTCCCTACTAAAAGTTTGGTATAGCTTCTTATCAAAAAGCCCAGTTTTAGTTGTATATGGTCAAAGTTTTATTTGACCTATTACCCAGGTAAAAAGTGATTAGATCCATGTGAATCATGAGTGTTTTTTAATATATGGTGGTTGTATGCTTTTTCTTCCAGTTGTGAATTTTGGCATCATAAACTTTTTTTCATATCCTCAGTTTTCATTTTATACCTCTAGTAGAGTTTTTGTGTAATCTGTAACTCCTCTGTCTCAGTGATGCAGTCCACCTACTGTACCTCATGTTTCATTATGTAAAATGAGCTAGTTATTTCTTTTTTTGTCTTTGGCCCATGTCTGTTACTACTCTCTTTCTACTTTTGTTTCCTTGGTCTGTCCTCCTCCCACTGGTGTTCCACTTTGCAGAGTCATAGCATTTCCAAGATGACTGCAATGTGCTGATCTTTATCTCTCTCCTCTTCCTTTTTACTCAATAAGAAAGAATTTGGTGTGATAACCTATGTGGTGCCATTTCAGCAGTGGTGCTTCTGCTTTCATAGACTATCCCACGGGCCATTGTGTGATTTAATAGCTATTTCAGTTACTCCTAATTTGGTAACAGATTGCCTAATTGTTTACATTTTTCTGTCTGTCCATAAATGACTACCATTAAGAGAATCTTGCACTTGATCCAGTTTCTGTTGTTTTCAAAATTTTCTTACAATAATTATTTAATGCTGCAAATCTGGATCTCAGTGACACTTGTTAAGACTGACGTTCCTTTGCAAACCACATAATTTGAATTCTGCAGTGCAAATTTATTGACTAAAACTAGTGATGCACCGAAATGAAAATTCTGGGCTGAAACCGAAACCGAAAATTTAGGATGCATTTGGCCGAAAACCGAAACGAAACCGAAAAAGGCTTCTTTTAAAAACTTCAAATTTTTAAAACACGCTTACTCTATAATTGTGTGTGTGTGTATATGTATATGTATATACTTGAATTTGATGAATCTGAAATGAAAATCTAAAATATTTTTAACAATACCAAATAATATTATTCAAGTTTTATGTAACACTCAAACATTTTAAATTGCTGTGCAAAACAATGCAAAACGGTGCAAAAACAGCAATAGAACTTCCAAACAAACTGTAAACAACATAGCCTAGGTAGCTAGCAGTGCTAAGTGAAACCTAACCTGTGCTGCGCGAGGATATGATGGGCGGGGCGGGGCGGGGCGGGGTGGGGCATCGGCGTGTTTTTTTTATTCCGGCCCAAAATAAAAATGGCCTTTTCGGCCGAAAATTTTCGGTGGCCGAAATTTCGGTGCACTCCTAACTAAAACTGCACAGATTAAGTAATACCAATGCTGGCTATCATAAAATAAATACATATGCATTTAAATCATTCTAACCTATACATGGACAAGTACCCGATATGAGAAGATGCAGCTTGTTAGTTAAAGACATCGTTTTCCTGTGCGTCTCTTTTAAGGTAGGAAGAAGGTTTCCCCGGACAAGATGGTGGAGATGCAGGCAAAAATTGAGGAGGAAAGAAAGGCTCTGGAGGCCAAGCTGGACATGGAGGAGGAGGAGCGGAACAAGGCCAGAGCAGAGCTGGAGAAGAGGGAAAAGGACCTGCTTAAAGCCCAGTGAGTCCAGGAGTCCAAACATATTTAGTATTTTGAATGAAAGATTTGAAGGTGGAATACACAGTGATACAAATCAAATAATCTGTCTTTATTTAGTGCTAGTGGTCCGTAGTTACCAAACTCATTGCTCATTTCATACCTGTCACTCCTTAGGCAGGAGCATCATCTTCTGCTGGAGAAATTGTCTGCCTTAGAGAAGAAGGTGATCGTGGGTGGGGTAGACCTCTTGGCCAAGGCTGAGGAGCAGGAGAAGCTGCTGCAGGAGTCCAACAATGAGCTAGAAGAACGTCGCAGGAGAGCGGAGCAGCTGCGAAAGGAGCTGGAGGAGAAAGAGGTAAGAAGAGAGAGATGACAGCATAGTTAGCTCTGCACAATACTGTTTGGAACAAAAAAACAACTATATAGTACTTCACTCAGTAGATCAGCTAATATCTTACAGTAGTGTCACATTAGCCATTCATGCAGTATGCTGGTGAGTATACAGGAAGTTAGCTGTGGAAGTTATCATGCTGTAACTGTAGCAAATTAAAAAGTGTTACAAAATAATGTCTACCGACCATCCTGGAGTTGGTGCTTAATGCTATTATTTTATTTTTTTGTAAGATGTCTCTAATAAACAACTAAATTAACAATTAGAGCAAAATAAATAAGATGATGTGTTTGTAAGGGCATAGACAATTTCACTTCCAAAACTAAAACACTACCATCTCCTGCTACATATACAGCATCAGCTGTCATGCAGCCCTGCTATGTGGCACAGTGGACAGGACAGGACATGATATCAGAAACCACAATTTACAAGCACTGATCATTAGCTTGATTTAAACTGACATGGCTGCATCATTGTGGATGGAAATACAAATAAGCTCTAAGTTATTATTTATATATTACTTAGAAAGGTCAATATATAAACACTTTCTTTCAATTTCTATTTTTGTTTTTATTAAATACATTTTTCAGACATCATCTTGATCTTCTGCCTTTTATCCATTTGTTCCTTGCAGTTGTGACCACAGATCAAAGCTTACTTGTTTGCAGAAAGATCTTCTTTTAGTATAATCACTGATCCCTCTCCTTCTTAAAACAGCAAGAACGTCTGGACATAGAAGAGAAGTACACGAGCCTGCAGGAGGAGGCCCAAGGAAAGACTAAGAAGCTGAAGAAAGTATGGACCATGCTGATGGCTGCCAAATCAGAAGTAAGAACAACATAAAAGAGTAAGACTGAGAGTAATCATTTAAGGCAGCAGGGTGATGTGCAGTCACAGCACATTGCATCATTTTCACCAGGACTGGTACCAGACACTGAATTCCTATACAAAATTTCTAAAAATGCCTTCTTTATTCAAAGCTTCACTTGATTATTTTCTAAACTTGACCCATATTCATATTTAGTTTTGATTGATCAGGTGAAGAAAGGAAATTGATTCAGTGCGGTTTTTGTGTTGTCTGTTAGATGGCAGATCTACAGCAAGAGCATCACAGAGAGATCGAGGGCCTCCTGGAGAACATCCGCCAGCTGAGCAGAGAACTCCGGCTCCAGATGCTAATTATAGACAACTTCATTCCTCAGGAATACCAGGTGTGCATTTTTGTGTAGTGGTGTGTGTAGCAATATGGCTCTGTCTGATTTTCAGTATTTTGCTTCTATTGTTCCCTCAAACCTGTGTACTCAAAAAAAAAACCCCACATAAAATCTGTGTTTACCCTAGAAACCTTTTTTAGGCATGATGGCAAGAGGATGATAGATGTTTTGCACACACACCCTGAAATTTTTGGTTATTTATTTCTTGTGCAACACAAGACTTTTGGTTGGTAATTTCCATGATAAGGTCACATAAAAAAAAGAGTATTAATGACATGTATTTATTGCACACAAGTCAAAGTTGCCAGTTACTTCAAAATCGAAGAAGTTAGAGCAGTCTTTAAGAAAAATAAATTTAAAAAATATATAAAATTCACATAATGAAACATCAAATAATAAAACTATAATAAACTCTCAAGTTGGTGCAAACTGCAATTTGAAACACAGTTTTCATGTGTCTTTTTTTTCATCATGTACGTGACACATTGCTGCACTTATTTTATCTTGGTGTTGAAAAAAGGTCACCATGATAATAATGTGTGAAAGTTCTCCCACAGCTCTGGGACCCTACAAGATGTTCTGTAGGCTTCTCTCTACTGGTTCACCTGCAGCTTGTGTTTGACCCATAGCCCATGTAACTGTGTCACTGATGCTTAAGCTAACCCTAGTTCTGAAAAGTAACTAGTAGCAAAAGTTATAAAATAAATGTAGTGGAGTAACAAGTACAATATTTGCCTCTTAAATGTAGACAAGTTAAAGTATGAAGTAGCACAAAATCAAAATACTGAAGTGAAGTACATATACCTCAAAATTGTACTTAGGTACAGTACTTGAATAAATGTACTTGGTTACTTTCCACTGCTGCATTTGTACAACAGTTTTTTTCCTATTCTTTGTATAAAAACCTGCATTAGCTCCTGGCAGAAAAGCAGCTACTATAGTTGATGCATTGACAATTAATACTTCTTAATTCATGCATAATATTCATATTTTATTTTATCTTTGCTATACTATGAGTAATTAGCGGTTTAAAGATTAACCAGAGATTATCAGTAGCTGCATCAGTTCACAACCACAGTTTCCAACTAGAATCTGTTAAGTCTCTAAGCAATAAGTATGAGGCAAGTACTGGTGCTAGTTTTAGCAACTGCTTTATCACATTAGCTGATCACACCACCCTCTCCAAGTCAATAACTCAAGCTATAAACTCTTTTATTTACAAAGATATATGGTGTATGGCGATGTGGGATTTAGACAAAAGATACTGATGCACAACATCACATCTGTAGCATTTCAGTGAAAATGCGTCTTTATAGGGTAAAGCAGCAGGTGGACATAGTACAAAGGTTTACTGCCCATTAGCTTGTTGAAAAGAGTAGACATGCATTTGGTTTTTGCAGCTTGAAATACAAAGATGTTTTGAAGAAACACTCTTTTAATTGTCTAGCCTAGACACACACTCCAGTGTGTGGTTTGTTAAACAGAAGCAAAATTAAAACTGAATTTCAGCTGAATTGAATCAAAATAACTGAATTGCACTGTATTGTATTGTTATAAACTTAGCTGCATTGTTTTCTGTATTGTGGATCATTTATCAAGATATGGATTGAATCATGTGAGAGGTACTAAGATGGTAGCAGTTTATTTTTAACTGCTAATAAACTGATAAATTGCTGATTTAAAAAAAAAAGCATTTATAATACTCATTGCCTGCAAGTGGCACAGGTGTCTAACCTGCAGAAGCTGTTAATTCTTTCCTGTAGGTGGCGCACATTAGCACATCTGCATAAGCCGACAATGTCTGTCCTTGTTCATAGATTTGATATTTTCTCATGTTCCCTGTGTAGGAGATGATAGAGAATTACGTGCACTGGAACGAAGACATTGGAGAATGGCAGCTGGTGAGCCCACTTTGTGAAACTCATACTGGGGTCTGCACTTTGATTAACATCACTTTAAAGATGAAAACTATGAAGTAAGGGCTGCTTCTCAGTATGCTGTGTTGTTATTGTACTTCTTTTAGAAATGTGTTGCATACACGGGCAACAACATGAGAAAACAGACCCCTGCTCCAGACAAAAAGGAAAAAGATGTGAGTTTTATAAAATTGTTTTTGTGCAGTGATTGGCGTTCCAGATATTTTTCTCTTTTCCCCCCTTGACAACTATTGCTGACCACTTTCTCTCTCCTCTTCTGTCTGTGCCTCCTGCAGCCATTTGAAGTGGATCTGTCCCATGTGTATCTGGCCTACACAGAGGAGAGCATGCGGCAGTCACTGATGAAACTAGAGAGGCCCAGAACATCTAAAAGTACCAAGAGTGGCCGACCTAAGACTGGACGAAGGTAATCTACTGTACCTTCTGCACAGACCACAGGCACCTGAAACTGTTTGGAAACTTTCAAAAAATAAAAGAACAATAACTTGGACAGTTGAGCAGTTAAGTTGCAACAATATAAATTTAGCAGGCTACCTAATAAATATCCATCAACCAACACAAAATGCTTGGATGATTCGGTGGTTGCACTGAGCAGGGATCAAGTAAATGCTACAACAGCACACTGAACACCTGTTTTGACATCATGACCTGTTCTTTTGCTTATCATGTGACAGAGGGGGAGATGGCTGATTTCAGTGCAATTTCACTTCAGCTTGTGTTGTCACAACGGAAGATAGTGTAAATATCCACCTCCACAGACCATACATGAGCATATGTAGTGACACTTGGCCACAGTAATGATATGGGCCTTGGAGAAACGCCTTTCAGCATCTGGCTATAGTTCATCTTAGACCACCTACTGAGGTGGTTTACACAGTCATAGGTTAACCCATCTCTGTTGCTTCTTGGTTGCCTTTTCACAGAAATTTCTTCGAAATGCCACATGAACTGACTAAGTGCAACCATCAAAAGTAAAACCCTGATTCTAGGCTAATTTGTTCAAACTCTTAGCTCTTGTCTTTTAACACTTTTTTTTTTAAATCTGTCTTTAAGTTAGACTGTGTCAGATAATTTAAATAATCTTATGAATAAGCAAAAGAGTTATTGGTTGTGGATGATTAGTTATACTTCATCATATTTACTTTAATCTTGATATATTGTTATTCTGAGAATTGAGCACGCTTAAAGCTCTCTAAAGTTGCTGATAACACTTATCGTCCACCCATCTTCACACAGGAAAAGATCTGCAAAGCCAGAAGCGGTGATCGAATCCCTCCTGCAGTGAACACAGTGCAGAGTAGAGCTACCTTTCACTGCAACTTTCATGTTATCTTAGGAAAAGAAATCATTAGTCAAAGCTGAAGAAGATATTGCTGAACATAATTTAAAAGGTCATCTGAGTACACTGTATAGCTGACCGGTTTTAAAATGTGAAGGAGCTGTTTTTCGGAGAGCACCCTATATAGGACTAAGACCAAGAGGACCTGATGTTTGTATTATTGTGTTATACTTCTCTGAGGATGTCCAACATTTCAATATTGCTTTGGAGTGCATTTCAGTGGCAGCAGCCTTCATTTAAATTAAGCTCTTTTACATAAGCAGTGAGGCTTCCATAACCATATTACACTTGCAACATCAGAGGTTTTGAGAATGACAACAATCAATGTGACTCCAGGTTTGACAGGATGTTGTAAATAGCGTTGCGGATGTGAACTAGAAACTACCTTCAAATGAAGTTTTCTGTTTTCCCTTCTTTCTGAGACACTGATTTGTATTAAATGATCCATGAACACTATTTTCACTTTAATGGATGCAGATTTTTCTTCCGTGAGTACAAACTTTAGGCCTTAGTGTTTCTTGGAATACAAAAAAATCATTAACGTGGAGAAAACCAAGAATAAACATTACTGTCTAGGGAACAAGAAGAGGAGAGGAGTTTGCAGTATCACGTGTGCAACTGAAAAGTGCAATTTATACTTTCACCTGTAGGTCAGAAGCATAGGGGCATGCATGCTAGCTGGCTCTTATATTAGTGTCATTTGCTCATCTGAGCAAGTCACTTGTTCACTTTCAAATGTCACAACACTCTGTGTTAATGTTGAGATATATCATACTTACCGTATGACTTAGTATAATGCACTAGTATGAGATTTTTGTGGAATTTGTTTTATGTTCTGATGTTCTGTAGTGGAGGCAAACTGACTTGTATCATAATGTATGTCATGTTTACATCCACCAAACCCCTTGATATTTTATTTATTAAATTATTTAGTTTTATTTCACATTCCTGTTGCTGTTTCTCTGTTTCATTATTAAATCTGCCATGGTGACTTGCAAACCTGTTTTCAGTGGTTTGATCATGTTTTTATGGTCAAAAATCTCTGACTACCCAATGCAGCTGCAAGTGGCACATTTTACTCGAAATAGCTACATTGTGAATAGCATTTTAAGACTTTATATTATCATATTCCAGATCTTGCATGACATTTCTGGAATATCTGATGGGATATTCCATATTGCTTATGGTCTTTTGAAAAGAACTCATAATCGCACATAACAGCCATAAATAGCTGATTTGTAATGGCACTCCCTACTGTAGGAGAGTCTGTAAACCCAGTAAATAATTGGTGTCTTCAGAGTAGCCTGATGTTCTTTACTGTAAAATCTCTGTTACTGTTTGACTGATTAGTTTTAGTTGAATGATAAGGATAATTTGCTGATTGTTAAAATGCTACAAGTAGACACCCTGTGAAAATGAGAGACTAACAACAAAACACAGTCACAGTATAATTTATTAACATATAAATATCAGCAGTACAAAAATAAGATGTTTAAGAAAATAAATATGACATTTTCAATAAATATGACATTTTCAATAAATAGAAATAACTTATGCATATTATACATGTTACTTAATGTACTGTATACACTCAAATCTTTTTAATTTACGTGGCTCTTCTTGTGTGCTCCATGTGTCATGTTATGCTTAGTTTTGTTTGTACTTGAGGAGAGGGAATTCTTAGCACACGTCTGGATATCAGCCAGTAATTCTTTTAGCTTGTATTCTCTATTCCCATTCAGTGTACAATTGACATCCCCAGTCTGAAACACAATAAAATAGTTGGAATTTTAATTGCACAGAAATGGAGCTGACTACACAGCTAAAATGATGGAGAGCAAGTTTGACGTTAAAGAGCATATTCAGTGTAGAGCAAATGTCTTTCAGAGTCATTGCAAGCCATTTGAAGTTTTGTGGTTTATGACTAAAAAGTATGGTCAGCCACATATGAATTCCTCCTTACCCTGTTGTTGTACTGTTTCAGGAGACGGGTGAGGTTTTTACCTTCAGGCGACACTTCCAGAGCCTTCTCAGCCAAACAGAAGAAGTGTTTCTGTGAAGATTGAGGCACAATTAGTAACGATAATCAACAAGCTGGGGTTGGGACTGAATTAGTCTAGAGCAACCAGCAAAAGTTAACAACTTCCATGCAAAAAGTGGAAATGACATCTAGTGTGTCAAATACCTTTGTACAATAATCACAGTAATTATGAAAAACTTCACACATACCACACATTTTATGGAATCCCCTGATGCTTTCGCTATCCATGGGTTTTTTGCCTTAAATAACAAGATAAGAATGTCAGCATATTAACAAACAAACAAACAAACAAACAAACAAACCACTTGTAGATTAATAGTTTTCTTACCACTTCCTTGGCCATTATCTCTGCTTTTTCATCAATTTGCTTTAGAAAGTCTTTAGGAGATTCAGTACGTAAAGGTAATGATGCTGCATAGACCATCACCACCAGCATCATCATCCTCAGCACAAGACTTTGAATATTGAGGTTCTCCATGTCTTTGAAAGAGCCTGTCAGCCAGCACTGTCACGTTGACCAGAAAAGTTGAATACTCCTCTTACTCTTACTACTCTACTTATACTGTCATCACCCTGTCACTCTGTGACCACAGGATACAGACACGTCAGCAGAGGAAGACACCAAAAATGGAGATACCCATCCTTTTTGCTATCAAATGTTCCACTAGGTGCACATCCTTCTAATAATCGCTTACTAAGCAATTATCTGCGCATTCTTTTATCTGTGAAGTCCTCACCAAGAATTTCTGATCATCATCTAGTGAGTCATTACCTTGTATCTTATTGCTTTTCTAATATGTAAGGATTGAAAAGAACGCAGAGCTGTTGAATGACCAAATATCATGATTTTATTGTGGCATACTGTGAAACTGAAATGCTTATGCAGTTTTTCACATCAGACATTTTGACTTGTTGCAGCAGCTCAAGTGGGGATGGTGAAGTGAAAGATGACCAAGTCCCATTAAAGCATATGACAGTGAGCCAGTATAGAGCCATTATGAATGTAATGGATATTATTAAGACTGCTATGACTGCATTGTGTAGGCACTTGGGAAATATTTTGAGTCAAGCCTTTACCTTTATCCCACACATTAGGAAGCGGAAAATCTGACTGACAAAAAATTAAAAAAAAAAAAAACTTGTGAGATTCTGAGTCAGTTTTACTTTTCAGGTAATAAGACCGCAAAACAGCTGTTTCAGTTAAATGCCTGCCCATCTGTCAGTCATTCTTAAAAATACAGAAGAATTATATTATTAAATACTGAAAGTTAAAGTTGATTATTAATCTTCTTATTGATCCTGTAACCAATTTTTTAAAAGATATCACTCTTAAATAGTTTAAGTAAATTGTCACGGTTGCCATCAAAGACAGGCCAAGGCAGCATTCCTGAAGTCAATAACTTGGACGCAAGTCCCAGTTTGAACATTGACATGAAAAGCAGAGTAGCAAAGTGACTCTGTTTTGACTCGTTTGATGGGTTATAGCTGAAATTGAGTCGATATCATCTCAGCCACTAACACTTCAACATCTATGCGTCTTATACTTGTCACTTCTGCTGATGCATATTTTGCACTACTGCACCTCCAGCTGACAACCCTAGAAAAGGGCCCCAAGTTCAAATAATATTTTGTTATTTATACGATGCATAATGTTCACATCATTGTTCATAAAATAAGATTCCAATGCATAATGCTCACATCATTGTTCATAAAATAAGATTCATTGATTAATCGTTCTCAAACTCTTTGGCTTGTTGCCCCTTACTAAAAAGCATGTGCCTGGTTGGCAGCTCCATGGACAGATAATGAACAAGTACAAGGAAAGGCACTTACCTCTCTAACACATGCAGATACAAGACTCACTAAGCAACCATGTGATTATAGTTAGTTTGTGTCTTTTTGTTGCTTTGTCCACACGTTTTTTTGACTATTTTTATTAGCTTTTTAAAATGTTTTTGTAGTTTTGTGTATGTTTTTGCTGATTTGCATATTTTTGTAGTTATTTTAGTCGTTTTGTATATCTTTGTGGTTGTTTTAAGTTTGTTTTCTAGTTTTTCTCATTTTGTGGCTATTTATTGTTTTGTAGTCATTGAATTTCTAACAGAAAGCTTAACAGTCCCTTTGTAGTTGGGTTCAGGGTCCCCAGTAAAATAATCCAAGATGTCCCATTAAATTGCCTATTCTGTTCAAAGTCCAAAACACGAATACAAATTTGTATGGCAGAGATGAATTTTCTCTTTTTCCTATCACATTAATCGCCTGCCATCTGTGGGACCCATTAAAGTCAGTTCCTGGGGCCTTTTCTCTGGATAATAAGTATCATACTTCTATTTTCAATACTTTATATACGTAGAGGTTACGTTTTATATATGATAATTATGGCCTTTGATTTTATTTTGAATGCAATATATTCCCATTATTTTACAGTTATGTGTCTTATTATTTAGCTGTCTCTTCCCCACACATAGAAAATGTGCGTTTACAGCAGCGCGCCCTTCGCTGGATGGACAAATGAATGAAGCGGAAACGCCGCCAGCAATGTTTTCCTTCCCCGCACCAATGATCCTGGACTTCTCCGTGCGGGAGAGCATCAGAGGCAGTCAGCCAATGAGAGAGCACACAGGATTTAGGATACATGCGCCATTTTACTGCGTCCACAGCCATCCGGCAAGATGGTCCCCTTGCTTTGTCTACCCTGACCGGAGTTGTTTCGGTATTTAATTGCTTTTTTTTTGCTATCGTACCATCGAAAATTAGCAAATTGGACTGAACTGTGCCTCCTCTACCAAAAGCAAAACGTGGCTTTGCCAGGCAAGAAATAAGGACTGTGAAAAGCAGGTAGGAATACAGTTTAGTTTGTTTGTTTAGATTAGTCAATTTTGCATCGATTGCCACTGCTAGCGGCGAACCGGGCCTTAACTAACCGTTGCTAAGTTAGCATTCTAGGCTAGTTGAGCGGTAGCTAATAGCTGCGCAGCCGGCATTGTTCAAGTTCGTAAACATGCACATTCTGATGTGGTTCACATGCACATGCGTATTCCTGGATGGTTGCCACAGTCATAAAAAATGTACTTATTTGTAAAAATGTAATTTCTTTTAGCTCGTTTCCTTGCTACATTGGATGCTGCCTATGCTAGGTGATGCCAAGCTGCGTTTATGGTTCGTGCCATGTTAACATCAGAGGGAGGGCCTGTGCATGCATTGTCGGTGCATGCCCATGCAATGGACCCTGTATGCACTGCCGAGACCGCAAGGTTGCCAGGGCAACATGGGCCAGTGAAAAGAAGTAGTCCTGCATTAATGGAGATAGCTAAACCTGCAAATGTTAGCAAGCCTAAACATGACATACCTGATAGTCAGGAGTTCCCGAGTTGTCAAAACAGGAAAAGGCTGCATGCAAGACAGAGAGCGGCAAATGGAGAAAAGACAAGCGTGCCATCTTCTTCGACTAGCACAGGGTTTTGGATAGATTTCAGGCCAGGTTGCTGCTGGCAGGGCTGAGTGATAGCTCCATACAGCTCAGCGATCTAATCAGCACACGATGATGACGCGAAACGACTAAATAAACGGCGGTGCCTCGGTCTCAAGAGTGAAGTGCTGCAAATAATCACATGGAAAGTCGATTGTCATATATTAACAGAAATGCAGCGATCTCAATTCTTATTGACGATATCCGGTTATGGAGTCACTTTTGTTGTGTTGTTTGTTGTGTTTGTTCTGACCTAGAGGAAAACCCCACACATTGGCTGTAACGTTAAGCATTTACATTTCCAGCCACCCTGTCTATGGTGAAAACATGCACACTTAAAGACCTATGTCTGTACAGTGATAGTTACTAATAGCATACAACATCTTAATTTAGTGGTATGTTCATAAGGAAACAATCTTCAAATGTCTCTGCAGGTAATATGAGTCTGGTTTCTTCTGAGTCAAGTCTAGACCAAATGGCAGAAAAAGAAAACGAGGTATGTTTTGCAGCAGCATGTTGACAGTAGTAGAAAAAGGAAGGTTTTACTGTTATTAATTTTTTTTCATGTCATGTGGTTAAAATATATTTTATTTCTTCATCAGCCTGGCAGCTCAGCAGAAACTATGAAGCCTTCCTCTTCTCGGAATAAGAGGTCAAGATCATTTTTCTTAAATGTGACAATTTTTTGTTCTGTTTGCAGTTACATGTTCTCACAGTCCCAGAATATTAAATCCTTTTGCTAACACATTTTAGGAAGCCCGCTACTGTAGCAAAGCACACTGGACTGAAGGAATCTGAGGCCTCTGCTGAGAGTGAAAATGAAGGTGCCATGTCTGAAAATCCTTCAGACTGTAACGGGGGCAGCACATCTAAAGGTACGAACTATGGAAATACTTGTTTGGCTTGATATTACTGGTGCTGAGTAGGATGCAGATTCTGGGAGACATTTTACCATTTCCTTTTTTAGGCACATTAGTGATGAGGCCAGCTGGGAATGAAAGTAAAGGTGCCATGAAGCTCAGAGTGGATTTCAAACAGAAGTATACAGGTGATTGCATCAGTTATTATTCTGATACTGTACATGTTTGGTATGGTGATGTTCGCATAGATTTCGAATATAAATGAAATGGATAACATGAAGGTAATAAATATCTTTTGTTTTTATCGCAGATGATGCCCTGCAGAAGAAGGTAAGCTGCACTGCCTGTGGAAAACAAGTAAATCAGTTTCAGCGCAACTCTGTGTATAAGCATCCTGCACTCAAAGTACTTATTTGCAAGGTAGGAATGTCCAGATACATAATTATCACACTTATTGGAAATTCAACTCTGACGGTTTTTGGCTTTCCATTCTTGCTCATGGCATTTGACCACAGTATTTCCTCTTCCTCTAGTCATGCTATAATTATTACATGAGTGATGACATCAGCAAAGACTCTGATGGGATGGATGAACAGTGCAGGTATGACATTTTATATAGGACCAAGAGAAACCTTATGATGTTTTCTTTTAAAATGATGGAAATACACAATCGAAGTAATAAGGTATGAATTCTAATGTAAGTTCTTGCCTTGGCATCTCGGCACAAAAGAATATATTGATTTAACTGTGATGGTTCCTTTTCGTATGTTCAAAGTACGTGACATACTCAGACTTCAGGCCAGTCATTGACTGCAAAGGATTTGTATCTCAGTATTAACAGTAATAATTAAATATATTTTCATGTTAGTTTGTCCAGTTACGTTTGAGCCTCTGAAAATAAGGGAACTATGTATAAAAATGGCTAATTCCTAATGCGATATTTTTAAATCCCTTGAATTAAAGCAGAAAGTCTACACTTTAGTAGCATCTTGATTGCTTCATTTCAAATCAATTGTGATGGTATACAGAGGCAAAATTACAAAAAATTGTGTCACAGTATAACCTGACTGGACCTGGCTGTATGTGCTTTGAATGCCCCTTAAAGATGAATGTTTAATTAAATGTTTAGGATGTATTTGTCCCTTTTATTCATTGTTCTTTGTTTTTCCTCAAATGAGTCTTTTGTAGATTTTTAGGTTCAATCAGATTTTGACTCGGTGTTGACTTAAAGGCCAATAATTTTTGAAACCTTTGTATTGGGGGTCTTGACTCTTAAGATTTTTGATGACCTTATTTGCTTCATATGCTAAAACTCTGTTGGACTGTCCTCCTCAGGTGGTGTGCTGAAGGAGGTAAGCTCATCTGCTGTGACTACTGCAACAACGCCTTCTGCAAGAAGTGCATTCTGCGCAACCTGGGCAGGAAGGAGCTGTCAGTAATTACTGATGAGAACTCCAAGTGGCATTGCTATGTCTGCATTCCAGAGCCCCTCCAGGACCTGGTCTCCAAATGCCACCGTATCATGGAAAAACAAGAACTTGTGAAACTCAAGCAACGAAAGACGGATAAAACAGAGGAAAGTGAGAGAAAGAGACATAAGAACAAATCAGTCAAAGAGCACAAAGCTGTTGTCAATGGAAAAGAACACGTCGAGGGCTCAGGGACCATGATTTTTACCTTCAAAAAACTGCAGGTACCCAAAGAACTTATAAAGAAAGCAAAAAAGCTGGTTGAAACTACAACTGGCCTGAACAACACATTCATCCAGTTCATCCAGCAGAAAGCTGAGGAGCAGGGAGAAGTGTCTGTCAGGTACCGACATTTGAAGGCCTTCAAGGCCGTGCTTGCCGATTTGAAAAAAGCACACAGTGCTTTGGAAGCTGCTTTGGAACCTGAGTTCAGAAATATGGAGTTGCAGAATGGTAATGGAGGACAGCATATAACAAGAAAGAGCACCGATGTTTTGGCCTCTGCAGAAAATGATCATATGGATACTGTGGAGAAAGCAGTTGATCAGGCTAACGTAGCGGAGGAGCTGGACGAGGAGCAGCATAATGAGCAGGAGGTGAACAAGGATCAAAGTTTAAATGAGACTGAAATGAAAGACAACCAAACAGACGTGGATGTAACTCAAGAGGCAGTTAAAACTGAAGTCTGTAATGATGGGCTAGTGTCCGCTGGTGAAATGTCTCTAGATGACGACATTATGTCTGTGCCACCTTCGGTTCCCGAAGAGCTTTTTCAAATGGTGGCGAGTCTGGCGGATTCCACCACACTCTCACAGACTGAAACTGATGTGGTCATAGACAGTGATACCAAGTCAAATGGCAGCTCAACAGAAACTCAGCACCCCCAGCCCAAAGTAAAGAACCTCATAGTCAAGCTGACTCCTGTCCCAGTTGCGACGACATGTGATTCAAGGTCCTCCAGACACAAAAACAGAGAAAAAGATGGTGAGCTGCCAGAAAAGTGTAAAGAAAAAGAATATAAGGAGGAGAAGGATGCTGCTGATACAGTAGATGAGCTAGGCAGCCCACCACCCAGCCGTCGCTCTAGTAGAGTGAAGACCACTCCTTTGAGGAAGCAAGCTGAAAAGGAAGCAACCTACCTCTGAGTCAGAGTCGGAGGAGGCGGGAAAGAGCAAGTCCAAATCCTCCAAGAAGTCCATTAACACCAAAAAAGAGGACGAGAGGCAGACCAGAGCTTCAGAGAAAAAGAAAATAGATTCTGACTCAGATGAAGTTCCTCACATACTGTTAGAGAAAGCTGCACAAGGTCACAGCACAGATGAAGAGCAGGGAAGCAATGGTACTAAAAAGCACTTGCTCAAACTAAACACATCCATACAGGTTACAGACAAAACAGTCAAACGTAAAAGGAAGCCTGAAAGCTCTGATTCGGATTTGGAGAACAAAAGTAAAAAGAATAAACAGAACAGTTCAGAGTCCTCTAACTCTGAGTCTGATCAGGGGAAGGAAACAAAAACCAAAATGGGCGCAGTGAAGAGGAGATCGAGTCGTGTGAAGAAACATAATGAAGCAAAAGAGGAAGACAAAAACCTGCTTGAGAAGAAGATAGCCATGCGCAAAAGGTCTTACGAAAAGAAGCTCAAGGGAAGGAATCTCAAAGCAGCCACTAAGCTGGAGTCATCATCCAGTGAGAATGAGGAGGAGCAGCAGCAGTCTGAAGGTGGCTCCGGAGAGGACAGTGATGAAGAAAAGATCAAACCCCTTGTGGAGGATAATGTGCTGGGAGGTAGTGGAGTTTTACATCAATCCTCAGGTAATTTGGTCTAGAAGAGTTGAATGTTTATTAGCACTCAGCTCGGCATCTCGCTAACGAATACACTATAAGAAAGTAAAACCTTTGGGAGCTGTGCTTATGATGACTCAGATCAGTATGGTAAAGCATACTGTTATATCCCATTTGTTTAGTCTGCACAAAAGGAGTAGTTTAGAAAGTAACTTGGTCTTTCCAGGCAGCAAAGCAAAATGTGAAATTATTCCTTTATTGAGTTGCCTGCTCTTCATTTAACAGCATGTGTCATTTTGTTGTCTAGGAGATGAAGTGGATGATAAAGAAGAAGTCTCTGGATTTTGTGAAGAAGGTGATGATGATGATGACCCTGAAAACAGGTACTTCAATAGCAAACTGCAAAGGTACCTTCAGCTGGTTGTGAAGACAGTCAAGAGTAGATAACTGTAGAGACAGTAATTAGCAGGAAAAGAAAAGCGCACTTTGTTTGTGAATATTACATTTTCACATTCACATGATGCATGAAAGAATTTAAAATGTCTCTATTCTTTATTTTAAACATAAGTGCTACCACAGATAAATATTTTCTTTCATCATTAAAGTTATTTTGTATGGGCAACTTTTTGTGGTTAATGTGAACCCTCCTGTTTTGTCTGTCTTTTTTTCTTCTGCAGGATTGCAAAGAAAATGCTTCTTGCCCAAATAAAATCCAACTATTCTTCAGGAGCAGAGAGCTCCTCTGATAATGATGACAAGGATGAAAAGCCATCGAAGAAAGTTAAAAAAGTCGATGAAGATGAAGAGGAGGAGCAAGGTAGCGTGCATTTCTGACGATAGCCATCTGTTTTCAAATAAGCCTTTGTCATTGTGTATTGTCTCAAACGATGTGTTTCCTTGAAGATGATACAGATACAGAAGACTCCGGTTCTGATGTTGAAGTGAAGAAACATGGCAGGCGGCACAAATTGCTTCGTCATAAACTCTCGCTGAGTGAGGGTGAATCAGACGAGGAGAACGCTTCTAGTCACAAGAAGAAGAAGAAGAAGGCAGGCAAGAAGAAGTCAGGACGGAAAGGTTCATTCTAAATTTCCTTTAATTAGCTGTGTGTGTCTGATAAGGGTGCAAATATTCTGAGCTCTGTCAGATTGGCGAATGACTTTGGTTTCTGTATCTCAGTGGACAGTGACGACTCTGCAGACTCAGACTTTGAGAACTCGGAGTCCGATGCAGAGTCGGGGATAAGCGAGGCGGTTAGTCAATCAGAGGACGAGGAAAAGCGTCGAAAAACCAGGTGAGAAGAGAGATTGTGGTGGTAATTTATTTCACTGCCACTCGATGTAGAGTAATATCCTGCTCTTGCTTAGAGTCTGATTTATTTCTGTAGATCTTCAAAGAAGAAGGATGAGGAGAACCAGAGAAGTTACAAGCAGAAGAAGAAGCGACGCAGGATCAAAGTTCAGGATTCCTCTTCTAGCAATGAGAAGGTGTTTTAAATGCAGTGCACTAGGTTGTAGTCTTGAAATGTGCCAAAATGTCTCTTTTCCATGGCACGGTTTGCTGGAGTGGAGGGACTGGACCTACATAACATTTACTAGTCAAGTCATGCATGACACAAAATGTTATTTGAACTCACCCCTGGAGTGTGTTGTGAGGAGTATGGAGGGAACAAATTAATCATAAGGTTGTTCATTACAGGAAGTGAATTTTTTTTGCCTAAGGGCTAAAGATCAGAAGACTGAACTTTAATATTTATTCCCACAGAGCGGAGACGAAGATGGCGAGGATCAAGATGGAGAGGGACGTAAAGGACGCAAAAAGATCCGCAAAATCCTGAAGGATGACAAGCTGCGTACGGAGACGAGAGATGCTCTGAAAGAAGAGGAAGAGAGGAGAAAACGTATAGCAGAGAGAGAGGCTCTTAGAAAAAAACTTCGAGAGGTAAAAGTGGAATGAAATTTTGTCTTCTACCCACAATGTTTGTTGTGTTACAAAGCCCACACACATAAGTATGAAACAGGATGTTTGGCTAAATTCAAAATTCAGATTTTCTTATCAAAACACTTTGCAGAATGTAACCAAAATATTTAAAATGAGCACACACATTGTAATTTTTAAAAAGCACCCGTCCTGCCACACCTGTGCATTGTACAGTGACAGCCATGATAACATTTCATATGCAACTGTGTAAATAAAGAATGAATAAACAGTACATAACTGCAACAAGCACTATAGAGTTAAAAGATTAAATAGATTTTTTTTTGGCAGGCTACACAGTTCTCTTTTTAATTACCTTTTTAGTGAAATATTCATATTTTGCTCATTTGAATTTGATCGCACTTTATTTACATACAATATTTATAGACGGCTTACAGTGTATTGGAAGGGTTGTGCAGACAGAGTTGCAGTTAACTGTTACCGATTCAGATGAACCAGTTGGGTACAATTTGCAGGAATAAATGAGTCAGAGTTGCATTTAGGTAGAAACACTTTGCCAGTGGCACTGACTGTGCACATTTGGTCTGGAAATGTAAAAAGAAATGGGGTCACCCCTTCCTTTAAACGCGTTGTCCAGTCCTATCAGTCTTCTGGTTTGAAATGGCAGCTGCAGACAACTGAGTGGTCACTGATGTCCTTTCTCCTCAGTTCAGCTGTCCATGCCTGTCTTTTAACTTCTCTTTTTGGGGGACCCTTACACACAAAGTCCAGCATCAGAAAAGCCCATATGTTACACAATTCAGTGTGTTTTTGTGTTTTGCTAAGAGGCATTAACTCGGCCTGCGGGTGGGTCAGGTTTAAGTAATTAAAGTCCAGAATCTGCTCATGAAAGTGTGATAAACAGAAGAAGGCATAACTATGTATGGCTGGAGTTCATTGTCTGAGGCCTCCACTCAGTAGGTGCATGACAGCTCTGGATAGGCTTTGAGGGACTAAAAGTAAAACCTGTAATATTTGACTCACTTTTTTTTTCCAAACTTAAACCTTTTTGTGTGACTCCTCCTTCCCTGCCTCTGGCTCTTCTTCAGGAGATTGTTGTGGAGGAATCTTCCCAGGTGACGTGTCCCATCACCACCAAGCTGGTGCTGGATGAGAATGAAGAGACCAAGGAGCCAATGGTACAAGTGCACAGGAACCTTGTCACAAAGCTCAAACCTCACCAGGTTGACGGTAAAGACAAACTAATTTCGGGTCCTCAAAACCTTTGGGCTTAACAGCAACATTAGTCAAGACAAGCCTGTTGTGCAATAACGTCATCCCCTCTGTGTTTTATTTTAGGCGTTCAGTTCATGTGGGACTGCTGCTGTGAGTCTGTGAAGAAGACTGAGAAGTCTCCTGGCTCCGGCTGCATACTTGCTCATTGTATGGGCCTGGGAAAAACTCTGCAGGTAAAGAGAGAAGCATGCTTTTCTGCCTCCCAAATAAATTACACTAATGCTGAGCAACATCACAAAGGCATAAAATAATTTTTTTAAGCTGCACATATGGGAAAAACAGAGAACATTACTGAACTGATCCTTGAAATACAAATGCTTTAGGACCAGGTAGCTGGTAACAAGCTTTACTTGTAAACACATTTATAATTTAATGCTCCATCACTTGCATAATTGTGATTTTTCACATCTAATATTAGTCATGATTTGAAATTGTATAATGCTAACATGAAATTCTTTGCTTGGCTTCACTGCTTTTACTTTGATGTACAGCTAGTCTTGTCCAATTTGAAGCCTAATGCAATTTTTTTTTAAGGTCTTACAAATCTGCTCTGTTGCACTCTGAGAATTTCATATGTGAGCTGCTTATTGAGCTTGTAAAACCCTGGGCAGTGAATCACTGTCTGCCATGCTACTGTGCTCAGTTGTGTTTTTTTTTTTTTGCCCTGTAGGTGGTGACATTTCTTCATACTTTGCTGCTATGTGAAAAGCTTGTTTTCAATACAGCACTTGTGGTCTGTCCCCTGAACACTGTCCTTAATTGGCTCAATGAGTTTGAGAAATGGCAAGAAGGATTGATGGATGAAGAAAGTTTAGAGGTAATGGCATGTATTGTTTTGAGTGTGCATTTGTTCTTCAATACACACCGTTTAAGACTTTATTTGTTTGTGTTTGTTTTGTGTTTGTCTACACACAGCATACTGATCTTAGATGTGTTTAACAGGTGACTGAACTGGCCACCGTAAAGAGGCCACAGGAGCGAGCGTACGCCCTCCAGCAATGGCAAGAGAACGGCGGCGTTATGATCATTGGCTACGAGATGTACCGCAACTTGACGCAGGGCAGGAACATCAAGAGCAAGAAGCTCAAAGAGATCTTTCAGAAAACACTGGTGGATCCAGGTACAATGATATGTCACTGTTAGTTAGTAAAACTTAAAGTCAACAGAATGTGGCAGTTCTGCCTTGTGCAGTCCGAACAGTCGTGTCTGAAATAATGCAACTTTTAAATCACTCCAAGGTTACTTTCATTAGTTTGTTTTTTTTTTTTACTTGTTGGTCAAGTGAACAAAATATTGGTGGTGCTAGTAAGAAAGATGATGATTTTTTTTTTTTTTTTTTTTTCTTCAAGTAAGGATTTTATGATCGGGCACCCTTCAGAAGATTATTGTTATAATTCTATTACAAATTCACTGATACCATATGTGACATTTGCTGAATTAGCCTCTCTTTTACGTTTTTATCTGCATGAAAGGAGGTGTCGGTTCAGGGCCGTCATCTGTTCAGAATGTTATCAGAGCTAAGTATAACAGGATCTGTTTGAATGAAGTCCAAGTGACATCACTCAGAAAAAGAGAGACATAACCAGTTTCACAGTAAATATGTCTCCAGCTCTTCTTCTCCCTGTCATAAGACTTTTTTTTTTTCCTCATCACTTACACCAGGTCCAGACTTGGTCATCTGTGATGAAGGCCACGTCCTGAAGAACGAGGCGTCTGCTGTGTCCAAGGCGATGAACTCCATCCGGACAAAGAGGAGGATTGTGCTGACTGGAACGCCTCTGCAAAACAACCTTATTGAATGTGAGACTTCCTAGTTTTATATGCTGTAGATGCCATTACACCAAGGTGCTGTAGATGTTTCTAAAAACTGTGAAATACTGTTTGCCTACCAGACCACTGCATGGTGAACTTCATCAAGGAAAACCTGCTTGGCTCAGTAAAGGAGTTCAGGAACCGCTTCATTAACCCCATCCAGAACGGCCAGTGTGCTGACTCCACACTACATGATGTCCGCATCATGAAGAAGAGGGCTCATATCCTCTACGAGATGCTGGCCGGCTGTGTCCAGGTAAAAGAAAAAGGCTTAAACAGCTAAATTCTTTTTAACCTACCACGTGTTAGTGCCTAAATAAAATGTTTCTGCTTCTCACAGAGGAAGGATTACACAGCTCTCACCAAGTTCCTGCCTCCCAAACATGAATATGTGTTGTCAATTAGAATGACTCCAATCCAGTGCAAACTCTACAGATACTACCTGGAGCACTTCACAGGTGAGGCCCATCCTGTGATGAAGCTTTGGGCTTTTGGGAGCCACACAGTTTGGACAAGACACCGTCACTTGCTTAGTTGAAACTATATATGCTAAATATATTCTTTTGGGTGTGAGGGGCAGCAGAGCTTAGATGGGGGTTTAACAAAGTCTGAGACTAAAACAACATTCATTTCAGAATTCCACTGAAAACCCTGTGTAGTCCAGGACTAGGCCAAATTCTACTGCAAGTAGAAGAGTTATTGCCCTTAAAAGTGCCCTTTTGACTGGATGTCATTTCCTCAGATTAGGTTTTTAAATAAATGGGAGGTGTCTCTCTTTTTTGTGTTTGCATTGTTAAGTTGTTGAAGTATTCTCTTTGAATGTGGCCTAGGATATTTGTCTGTAGGTGTGTGTGTGTGTGTGTGTGCGCGCGCGCTGGCAGAGTGTCACAAGCAGGTTTAAGCCCAGTTTCTCACATCTCCCTGATGAAGAGCTCTGGGAGAGAGGGAACAGAGGAAAAGGGGGCTAAAAGAGGGCAAATGTGGAGGCATAAGGGAAAAGGAAATAGATTTTGAGGGAGGAGGGCCCGGAGGTTTAACACCATAAGTGAAAACGAAGAGGAGAGTCAGCATGGGGGTTAGTATGATGTGCTGTGGCTCATTAGGATGGGTTGTCCATAGGGCATGGTGCTGGACCTCCACAGTGGTGTCTGTGGATCCAAGACCATCAGTCAGTTTCTATAGCATGAAGGGCCACACATATCCCCTCCTTTTGCTGTTGCTTATGCAAAACCCATTGTAATATTTGACCTCTAGGGGTCAGTGCAGGCCAACATGCAGACAGGAAACAACATTAACATTTTAGTAGCTGGCCCTCATTTAAATATGAAGCCGCAGATTAAACAGCACACCGTCTAGACTGGACATTTAAGGCCAACACTTAGCTTAATTTGTTTTGTGTGATTACTGACTTTATGCCAGTTTGTTCATGCTTAGGTGGTTTGGGGCCGACAGTCTTGTTGGCCTTCATTTTCCACATTCAACTGTATATATGAAGAGATTGAGGGCACACTGTAGATTACATAATATAAACTCATATCCATCACACTCGTTCCCTTGTGTGCAGGTGTGGGGAATTCTTTGGATGGGGGCCGAGGCCGCACAGGGACCAAACTCTTCCAGGATTTCCAGATGCTCAGCAGAATCTGGACCCATCCCTGGTGCCTTCAGCTGGACTACATCAGTAAAGAAAACAGGGTAGGTTTGGGGAAAATGAGACTAAACCACACTAAACACAAACTCATAAACTGGGACTACATTAATGTAAGTCACACACACTAGGAAAGCAATAGGAATCGGCTCAGACAGATCACACAGCAGGTGAGGACAACACCTATTGCCACTGTGGCACAACGTTTCCCTTATCCATCATTTCTGCTACCCATGATCCAGCTCTGTGTGACTGACCTATTACACCACATGGCCAAGACTTACGCGAGTGCACTCTTGCAGGGTTTCTTTGACGAGGACAGCATGGAGGAATTCATTGCGTCAGAAACAGAGGAATCCTCTGCAAGTATGACATCTGAGGATGAGAAGCTCAAAAAGTAAAATCAGATTCACTGCTTTTTTTTCCTGTGTACATTTAAGCAGAGATACCCAAATTTAACTGCTCTTCACTTTGCATCTGTTCGTCTTGTCTCCTCTTCCTCCGTGTCCTCCACTAATGCTCCTACCCTGATAGGAAAAAGAAACAAGGGAAGGGAAAAAAGAAGGGATCTGAAGACTCCTCACAGTCGGACAGTGATGATGTGGAGGTCATCAAGGAGTGGAACTCCAGCTCTCGTGGCAAAAATGGGGAGGGTCGGAACAGAGTAGAGCCTGTAGAGGAATGTAAGTCTGGTGTATGTACTTTATATTAGGGGACGTTCTGGGCAGTGGGCTGAGTACTGTATGTAGAGGAACTAGTGTTGTCAAAAATAATGAGTTTTCAAACATATTGATTATTAATATTTGAAAAAGCTTCAGTATCAGTTTCTCATAGTATTGATAGACTGATACCAGCTGTGCATTCTCTCTTTGCTCTCTCTGACAGCAAGTTTACGCCCACAGCCCTGCCTCCTCTCACTCATTCACAGTGCTGTCTGCCTCTTGTCACTTATCTCATTTACTCCGGTTGGATTTTAAGATAACAACAGACCATGGTGTATTGCATGAACAGAGTTTTAAATTATACTTCGTTTCATTTTAGTTAATAAGAATATAATTGTGTGAGATAGGCTTGATATTGGTATCGAATATCGATATTTTTCAAGGTATCGTATCAAAGTTAGAAATTCCGGTATTGTGACAGCACTAATAGGAACATGGCTCTCGCCTTCCTTGAAAACAGGTGATACCATTCACCACTTATTTCCATGTGTTAATTTCAGGGGTGTAGTAGCCTTGTAGAGGGCAGCCTGAATGAATGAACTGAAGTTTTGCTCCTATATTGTCTGAAAATTAGAGGCAGAGGACAAAAGAAATTACAAATGTTATGCACTAGTTTTTAGATGGCAACAAAAACACCTTATTGCTTTAATTTTTAAACTAAGTACTGTATTTATTCAGTGACTCAGACTCATAAACCACAAAGTTATTTAGTTCTGTCTATTAATGATACAGCTGACCTGAGTAAATGCCTGATTAACTGGTTGTTGTATTTAAACGGATTAATAGATTAGCCCAAAATGACACAAGTGATATTCTTGCTTTAACATCTGCTGCTGTAATGTAATAAAATGTGTAACACTAAAGCTCAGTATGGAAAGCTTGATGTGCTTGTTAGAGCTTGTGCTGAAATCTCACTGTGTGAAAACGAACTTTGTGTATCACCAAAAGCTCGGCCCTCTGGCTCAGCACCAGGGAGTCCGACTGCTGACTGGCACAAGGAGTTTGTCACCGAGGCCGATGCTGAGGTCCTGGAGCACTCCGGAAAGATGGTGCTCCTTTTTGAGATCCTGCGCATGGCAGAGGAAGTAGATGAGAAAGTGTAAGTGTGTCTGAATTCTCTGGGGAAACAGAAGCTGTTCTGCAGTGGCTTTTTATAGTGACCTCAGACTTGTTTGGGCTAGTCACAGTGGTATGTACCCGTGGTAAACGTGATGATCCTTATGTGTCCTCAGGTTGGTGTTCAGTCAGTCTCTTATCTCTCTGGACCTGATTGAGGATTTCCTTGAACTGGCTTGCAGAGCTAATGATGAAGACAAAATCTCTCCATACAAAGGTACATTTCAGTGTGACATCTTTTTTTTTTTTTCTTTCTTTTCCAAGAAGTTCTCACTGTGCACAGGTGACATGTCTGTTAACCTTACTTTACTGAATGATCCTATATTTGCCTTTGATCAACTTTCATTGTGAATGTTTTGATCTGAAAGGCTGCTCTTGGTTTCACAATGTGCTAAAATGAACCAAGCAATGTTTAAAATTATAAGTCAGCTGCTGATTGAGGAACACAGTTGTGTGTTCTGAGTTTCATTTTTGAGGATTTTATATTGTGGTCTGACTAAATTGTGTGTGAGAGAGATAAAATGTTAACATTAGCTGTGTAAAAAGGCTGAATGTTTTCATATGGAGATGCAGGTTTCACACTTGTAAGACAGCCCATATGCAACATGTATTCCTGTACATGCTGGTATGCTTATTACCCTTGAACACACACGAACACACGCGCACACAAACAGCTGCCGGTGTAAGGTCATGTTCCTAATTAAACTTCAGCAGCTGTTTTTACTTTCATTTTGAAAATAATTAGACCTTGACTTTATATTCCACGAAAAATGTTTGCTCAAGGGTTTGTAATTTGTAATGAAAAGATCACAGTGCTCTAATTGCAAACATACTGAAATGTTGCTTATGTAGGCTGGTAGGGGGGTTGGTGATCATGAAGGCTAAACACAGTTGGCCTATAACCAACACAACCATCTATCTGCTGTCTGCTAAGTCCTATTGACAAGGGGAAGCCCTAGCTGGTATTTGTGAAGGTTTTGTGGAGCAAACATGGTGATGTTGAATAGTCAGAGCTGATTTCTTAACAATATTGTGTCTGTGAAGGTGAAGGCAAGTGGTACAGAAACGTTGACTATTACCGCCTGGATGGATCCACCAATGCCACCACCAGGAAGAAGTGGGCTGAAGATTTCAACGACACCAGTAACACAAGGTAATGTCCTGTCATCATATTAAACCGAACAGAGCAATAATGAGGCCCAACTTTTCAGTCACTTGAACCTATAATAATGCTGCTTAAATTTAGATGGTGGACATTACAGCAGCATGCTTCACAGTTATTAGTTACATAATCCCTTATAACTCTACTGTTATACTTCCTCAGAGGTCGTTTGTTCCTCATCTCAACACGAGCCGGCTCACTTGGCATCAACCTGGTAGCAGCCAACAGGGTCATAATCTTTGACGCCTCCTGGAACCCCTCCTATGACATCCAGAGTATCTTCAGGGTCTACCGCTTTGGCCAGCTTAAGACCGTCTATGTCTACAGGTTCCTGGCCCAGGTGAACTGGACAGACTGTTTAGTTTATTTCTGCCGACGGACTGTTGCCATGTGTCATCTGTTACCAACCAAACACTTTTTTTTGCTACTTTATTATTATACTTCATGTTTTTGACACATCATGAGTTTCTAGGACAGTTTGGTTAATTAGCACTCCTCCACGCCCTCAATAATAACACATCTCATATGCTGTGAGCAAAGAAAAGTCACACTAATCAGTAAAAGCATGTAATTTATAGTTAGGCAGTGGTAAGGAGTTTAGATTAGTAATCAAACTGACAAGCTGCTTGTAACACTAATGCAGGACGAGTTGCAGTGTTCATACTGAGAAGACTTACTGCTTAGTAAGTGAATCTCTAGTTGTTTTTGGTCCTTAGCATTCTGCTCATTTCTTTCAGGGTACAATGGAGGAAAAGATTTATGAGCGGCAGGTAACCAAGCAGTCTCTCTCATTCCGGGTGGTGGACCAGCAGCAGATTGAGAGACACTTTACAATGAACGAGCTGGCTGAGCTCTACACTTTTGAGCCAGACTTGCTGGATGATCCCTCAGAGAAAAAGAGCAAGAGAGCAACACCCATGCTCCCTAAGGTAAAGATACATATGTGTATGCCATTTATGTATTCAGATTAAGATGTGTTTGGATACTGGACCTAGGATTGTTTTAGAAACTAAATGTGGTGTAAAATCTGATGTGTAATTAGGCTGTGACAAACTACTCACTGAGATTTCATGGCTTTCTGTCAACCAAAGTAAAGATGGCACTGAATGCCATTTTAAATGCTAAGCTTGTTTTTCCAAACTTTCACCAAGTAGTTTGCTCTTCCTTTTGTAATTTAGCATTTCAGCCACGGACACAATGCCAGCTTGTATCCAGCTTGACCTTTCCTGGATCTTTCTATTTCAGCTTGTCTCCTTTCATAATTCTGCACTCGTCTCTTCTCTTCCTAATGCAGGTTCTGTGTCACTATGTGGGCCTCCTGGGGTTTAATAAGAACATGCAGTCCTTACATGGGCCGTCGAGCCCTGCACAGCTGCACAGATTTATCTGTTGACTGCTATTTACTAAATATTCTTGTTATTGCAACACTTCTGCTGCCCTGCTGTAAACCTGCACTCATCTTTTTTTCTTTTTTCATTCATTCCTTGCTGGTTTTTACTTCTCTGTTGATCTCTGAATTACTCCCATCCTTCACTTTTTGCAGTCTTGCCATTTATTCAGATCATCCTAAGTGGGTTTAGCTCTTTGTTTTTGTTTGACATGGGTTACTCTGCAGAAATCTGTAAACAGAATGGAGAAAAGAAACACTGTATATCCAATATGCTTGCTGTTTCACTTTACAGTCGAGGTCTTTCAGTGCACGCTGACAAAGTCTGCTTTCCACTTACACTGTCAAAAGGTTATTTTATCGGTATTCCCTTAATAGTTATTAACAGGTAGGAGCACTGTGTGAAGCTACTTGGCCAGCAGTTGATGTCACTGCTCTCACCTTCTGTCTAAACCTTTCTTACAGTGCAGCTGAGCACAGCTGGAGATTTGCAGAGGAAAGATCTGTTCATTGAGCCGTGGCCTACAAGATGTGTACGGCCTTTATTGAGCCCGGTGACATTAATGTGACATGGTATTAAAGATGGGGCTGATAAGCTCTTTTACAAGCCAACCTGTGTTGGCCAGGAGGTTAACTGTGATGTGGCAGCAGAACTACAGTATTATGGAAGGAATTTGCTGTCTGGAATGATGTGAAGATGAGTCAGACGCCCTCTATCAGTTTCAGCCAACAGCTCTGAACAGAAGGAGAGAATGATTTAGGTCATGTGGGCCACAGAGGCAGCGGTTGATATTTGGGCTTGATAGGCTTAGTTAGACTTGTTTTATTCTTATTTTTCTTGCTTACAGGGAAACTTAGTAAAGAGTCGCACCTTCTGTGTTATCACTCGCCTAGCTCCTCGTTCTGTCTTCTACCTGGTTATGTTCTGCCAGAGTGATTGTGCACCTCTCTTACCTCATAACCTATTTTCATTTCCGCTTTTCTCCTCTTTTTCCATATTGATGTCTCCACTCTCTTCCCCTGTCCACCATTACGCCATCGTGGCTTCTTGCTGCCATTTTCATGACCATCTGTTGCCCTGCCTTGCCACTCTGCATCTAAATGTTCAAAGTGAGCTCAGTAAAGTGGTTTTTCTTTTTCACCCTCTAGCCTCCCCTGCTTGATGATGGGTCTTTCTTTTTTTTTTTTAAACCCCCCCCCCAAAAATGTCTCTGCCCTCTTCAGAGAAACTAATTGGAGACAGAGGAAGCAGGCGTACTTCCCCCTAATGACAAAGGTCCTCACAACCCAGACATGAGATTTTAACTCCCCATCCACCCCTACCTGTTCCCTGTTCATCTTCTCTGCCATCTAACATGCGGCCACTTGTACAAAAGGCAGTGTGCGTGATTTGTTTTTGTTTGACAGATTTTATACAACTCTGCAGCGTCCTCTGCAAATGTTGCTGCGTTGTACACTGTCAAGCTGGCAGACCGTGTGCACACCTCTCTGTGTATGCTCTCAGCAGGTGATGGCTGCAGTGGCCATTAGGCTCTGTCAGAAAGGCTGTGGGGAGGCTGTGCTCTAACCTCAGTGCACACTGGAGCGATAAGCCACACCATTAAGCACCTTTCAGCATTATACATCATCAGTCAGTCATGATGAGTGGCCTGCAGGAGTTTCCCCTGTTTACCTCTAGTTGTAGACTTTCCTGAAAACATACCTGAGCTTGTTGCATTGCAGGTGGAGAGAAAACTAATGACTGCACACCAAGTTGTTGCAGGTGAGAAAATATAAGATGGAGTGATAACAAGTCTTTGCCCCGCTGTAGGACTGCAGTCTTTTGCCCATGTCTTCTCACCTTGAAATTCTGACATAGTTGGATGACGAGGTCTTATGAACCTCTTCCTTTTTAGCATAACCTGGTTTTTCTCTGCAGAACATCCACTGAGAAATGACCAAGCCTGACACCTATGAGTCAGGCCATTCAGTGGACTGTGGAGAACAGGCCTTTACATCCAATTTGAACTGAGAAACACCTCACTACCTTTTCACACCCACACTTCTCACTTCAGATAGCTTTTTTTTTTTTACTTTTCCCCCTCCCTGTGCAGTTCCACCATCAAGTCCCTGTGAAGTCCCCCTGACGTGTCCGTCCAGCTCCAGCTGGCTGGCCCTTTTAGGGAGCTCTCTTAGAAATACACTGCCCTACTGCTCCTAGCTGAGGCTTGTTTTTATAGGAATCTGGTATGTTTATTGTCTTTGTTTAGCCCTTTGTGACATGCATGATTTTGTTTCTTTGTTAACTGACTGACAGCTAGATAAACGGTCTGACTTCTGTGTATGTCCTGGAGGGTGTAAAGACATTATGGTCCTGATGGCAGGGGTGGCCTCCTGATGTCATGCACAGCACCCATAGTTTAGTGCGTTTCTGTAAGCTATTTAGAGCAGGCCAATAGGTTATGTGTGTGGTTTATGTGCAGCTGGGGGAGAGAGTTTTGACTGGCTATGTTTA
>NW_018128097.1:526047-538975 GCF_001952655.1 Monopterus albus
GGTTAATGCACCTGTGCGTTCAAAGCTGTTTCTGGCAAACAGCCACCTCTAATACATTCAACATCTCCTGGAAAACCGAATGAACTAGACAGACAACTGAGGATCTCTATCACTTTGCCACTGTAAGGCTCATTTTTGATCAATTGTTCTCCGTCTCTGTAGCTCTCTCCTTTTTATGTCGCTGTCCAAACAAAGGTCTGTTTTCTCATCGTATCTTTCCTTTCATCTCTCCTCCTGTGTGGTGGTTTTCTCTCTTATTTTTGTGGAAATTGCAGAAATGGAATAAATCACTGACTGTAGAGGCATGGTTAAAGCAAGCAGCCAGGTTTCTGATAGCACCGCCAAAAATCCTGTCTGCGTACGACCCCGAGCTTTTAATGCAGGCAGGTGTTTAAATGCATCAGACCTTTCACTGTTAAGCATCACCTAGTCTATTGGTAAAGTATGAGCAGGTTCCTGTGCCAAATTCTTAAGTCTACATGAGGCCTGCTTATGTCTACTCCCAGGTTTTCATCTTTTTGATGTGAGAGCTGCGGAGTTTTAAAGCTGCCTTACATCATTTATGGACTGCTGACAAGTCGGACGTCTTTGTTTTATATATATGTGTACAAGAATTTGGCTTAGGGATAGAATAAATTGTTCTCTCAATGCAAAGAAATGTCATATGTGCTGTATGTTGTCTTATTAGTATACCGATTCCTACACTTGTATTTTTCCCTCTGCTGAGCCTTTTTTTGTTTCAGTTGGAGCCAAGACTTCCAACTTAGGGCCTCACTTTACATTAACAGCACATTTGTAGGCTCTTTGCTGAATAAAGTTTTTTTCCCCACAAGTGGTGATGAAGAACAAGACAGCAAATTATCAGAGCGTCACCGAGGTTGAATCTGGTCTTAAGTGAAGGTGTTCTCCACCTTGTTCTCAGACATGACCTGTCACCTCTTAACACATCTGTGATGCCAGAATTCCTTCCCAGATTTAACGCTTTAGAAATACTCCTACTGCCCCCCCCCTTTCTGAGCATCTGCCCACCCACTGTCTCTCTTTCTATTCTCCCCTGCAGTAAAGCGATAGGATAGGCTTTACCCTGTAGCTCCATAAGGATGAGAATAGCCCAGGTCAGGTTACCTACAATCATTAGCACTAGTACAGGACACGCACTGAACACAGCAGAATGGAAGATGGACCGGACCACCCCAGAGCCATTACTGGTGGGGATTACTTGGGTATCCTAGAACGCACTGGATTCCAGTGGGAGGTGCTGTACTGTCATTTGACCTGCAGCTCCACTGACCCGTTAGGTAGTCGACGAGTCAGAAGTGCTCCTCTTTCTTGTATTTGAGTAAAACCTACACATACTTTTTACAGAAGCTCTCAGTTCTTTCCATACAGAGCCTAAACTTTAGTAGTGAATAATAAAAAGACTAGGATTAACTGGAAAATGAAAACTTTTCCAAATCTGGTCTTTTCTAGCAAAGCTGTGGCTTTTTCAGATCGGGCAGCGACCTGTGTTGTCTTCAGCAGCATGGAAGTTTCTGTTCATGGCAGGAAACAGGCGAGAATCTGCCAGTCCTTCTTGTAGACAGTAGTTGTCACTGTGTTTCCATCTAGCCGTTTTTATGTGCAGTTTCAGTTTGCACAGAAAAAGTCCTGAGTAGAAATTGTAAAATATTGGAAAAAGATTTTACATCATGATATTTGCGATTTATTGTATGTCACTTAAATTTGAAGAGACAAACTATTGTTGGAGATGAAAATGGATCAGTTTGAAGCGAGGTGGAGAATGTAACGTACCTTTAAATTAATACATGAAACAAGCACAACTGTATTTTGCATCGTCTGTTTTTGAGGTTTGACTCGTGCTCTTTCAGCTGCATCTTCTTGTGCTGTGGTTTTATGACACCCGACTAGAAAAACGGTGCCACTTAGTGGATGTATTTATATTGCCATTTTATTTTGCTGATTTTCTTGAAATGTGGTTCAACTTTACGCTGCATTTGAAAGGAAACCCACTTCTTCACTTAAAAATAATCCAACCCAATCTGCTTTATTTAAGAATCCACAACCAGCTGTGTACACTATTACAGGAGGTGACGACGTGTCCGTTTAAAACAATGAAAATTCACAAATCCACATTCAAAAGGCTTCAGTTTGCTTTTGCATCGTAGAGAGAAGTGCCTGCCATTTGTCTCCTCCCTGAAACTGGACAGCAAGCCAGTCACAAAGCAGAGAGGTGCACATGTGGAGGTTATAACTGTCAAATCAACTTTTCCCAACTGAACTTCTGCGTGGCCCCTGGACCGTCTTTACTGGCACTACTGAGTCAGATTAGGATAATGTACCTTACGGGTTGTATCTTACCAGTGGTGGCATCTACTGTGGCCCTTGCTTGACCTTCTGTTTATTTGGCAGAACAAATCATGATGGATGCCTTTTACCCTTTTATTTATGTCCTAATTAGAAAGCAAAGTTGAATTGCTGGCTGTGCCACTGCTTCACAATGTCTGGTTTTTCAGGAGTGGCCTAGTTGTATCCTGCTTGAGCATGATGGATGGGAAACAAAGCTGTGTCAATAAGGATCAGTCGTGTCCAGTTTGATGGGTACATGGCTTTAAAGCCACATTTCCTGTCACTGTCTGTTGCAGTGGCCTAAAAGAATTTTTTTTTTTTTTAAGGTAAATTTTCACTCCATGTGGGCTGGTGTTTATTTTCATTTTATTCAGCACAGGTTTGGAGTAACCTCTTGATTTCATACTTTGGTGTTTTCGTTTTGTCTTTTCTCTTAATACCAGCGACATCTCTGATTAATTTTGTTTGCAACTTGACACTGGGTGCCACTGTTCAAAGGAGGAGGGAAAAGGGTAGGGGAGAAGTGCGAAACCCCTCTGTGAATTGGCCCGTGTAGAGGTTAATGATGAAACTCTGACATGTTTCCTCAGGTTGTAATGTTCCAGTTTAATGTAAACCTAAGTCGAGACAAAAAAAGCAAATGTGCTGCAGAGTAATGTAAACAATCTTTGTGTGAGCGAAGTCAGGCCCAGGTCTTTTGACTTTACTCAGGTAGTGTTTTCATGGGAACCAGTTGTCTCCCCCCCCATTTCTTTTATTTATTTATTTGCCCCCCTCAAAATGGATTTGAGCTGGGTTTCAAAGCCCCATGTATTTAGCTGAGATCAGTTGTGTATGTAATAAGTTAATGAACATCATGGGGGTCTGGGGAATTTAAAAAACTGCCAACAAAAGAAGAGATCTTAAAAGAAAGTGATTTAAAAGATGGGATGGGATTTGTGTCATCAGTCTGAATGTACAGTCACCTTTATCACTCAGGGGTCCAGTGCGGCCTTTTTCAGCTCATTCCGTCCCCTCTAATCATGACTTTAAACCCACCATGACCCTTGTTTTTGTCATCTTCTCTGCTGTAGGATCTCATCCTGGCTGAGTTGCTGCAGAACAGTAAGGACCACATCGTGTGTTACCATGAACATGATTCCCTGCTGGACCACAAAGAGGAGGAAGCCCTGAGCGAAGAGGATCGCAAGGCTGCCTGGGCCGAGTATGAAGCGGAGAAAAAGGTAGACACACAGACAATGCGTGCTGCATACCAGCAAAGCCACCAGTTCCAAAATCAAAAAGCCACACATGTACCACACTTAGCCTTTGTGTCCATCGTTCTCCAAATCCTTGACATCAGAATGCAAGCTGAGCTGAGTGAGGCCCAGTTTTTCTATGTCAAGATGTTCAAGTTAGTGTTGGATCTGTATCATCTTTTCATCACTTAGAGGAAGCAGATGATAGCGTCTCCCTTGTGCTCCAGTGATGGTCATTTTGGCCCACCGGCAGGCTAGCGATTTGTTATACAAATCACTGAAGCTGTCTAAGCAGTGTCAGTGCTCCTCACTGCAAGTACATGGGTCCACAGACGGTTAGGGACTCCTTCTGTTTTACTCTTCCCTTTTCTCTCGTGCCTCCCCCATTTCTCCTTTTTTCTCCTCTTCTTTCTTGTGGAGCAAATCAATGTGTGGGCAATTAGTGGGGTTCGTTTAGGGAAGTGTATGGGGCAGGGGGTTTGTAAAAGAGCAGGAGCAGCAGGTCTTCTCTCCCTCCCTGTGTAATCCTAGATTCTAATTCATTGTAATGATTATTTTTCCAACACACACTCCCTCCTCTGCCCTCTGTGTGCCTTAAGTGGCTTTTCCTTCAGAGCTCCTCTGCTTTTCGAGAGATCAGAGGGTTGCCAGTCACAGGAGAAACGGTGGGAGGATTTCACATGCATTCACTTCACTGCAAACTGGTGCACACTAAAGATGCAGATGTAGTCACTGTCATTACAAGAGGCTGTTCAGTGTCACAGTGTATACTCTGAACGTAGGGAGAAACAACTAGAACGTATCCGGATCTCTGCTAATGTCTTCACAACTTGAAGCTTGGCTGGTGGTGGCCAGGAAAAGCTATGTGCATGACTATCAGATTTGCAACTCAGGAAATGGGAAAAACTGTGAGAACACGATCAGGCGCCCAAAACCAAACTGAACCCAGGAGCCCTCAGTCTCATGGGGATGACTTCAGCTCGGTACAGAGCTTAGAGAAGCTCAGGTCATTGATTTATATTTCAGACACTGAGTTTTGGAAATGAAATCGTGTCTAGATGTGGTGTCTGTCTGAAGTTGTAGGAAGTCTGCATCTGAGGTTGCAGCTGAAGCCAAAGTGCAACTGCTTGTTGAAAGCAAACCCAAAAGTGAGTGTGTGCGTGCTCGTGTGTGTTGCGGTTTTGTGGTTGTTTTGAGGTTTTGTACTGTTTAGGCCTGCACACCTGTCTCTGACTGGGTCCAAAGACCCCCACTGTCCCCCAACACACACACACACACACACCCCTACACTTACGTACCGGATGGCCAGATTACAGGGCACAGGAAAAAAACATCTGCAGCAGAGGCTCAATTACACATGAGCATCGGCATCCTGCTGGCCCTTACCGGTAGAGGACTATTTACCTCAGGTCATCTCTCTCTCTGTCTCTGTCTCTCTCTCTCTCTGTCTCACACACACTCTCTTAATACAAGGGGAGCAGGCAGACACGAGGAGACTTGTTGCTCTTGCAGACTGAAACAGGTTATATGTGTGAAGAGATGAAAGCTTTCTTGTTGACATCACTGAGTGAAAACAAAATAAAGGCTCGACTTGTCACTGTTCGAATAAGGGCATCAGGCAAAGTGAACTGTTGTCTCTGGTCAACCACAATGATGGCGTTCAGTCTCTCCCATTATGCCCTGAGTGGAACTTAACACCTGCCTAACTGACGTGCTCTAATCCTGCTCCTCTACTGGATGCCGGGCGGCCCCTGCCTCCTCGCTCCCCCTCTTGTTTTTCATCTCTCAGGGATTGTCCATGAGGACCAACCACCAATTGTCATATTCCCAGATGGACATGGGTGCCTCCAACTACTTCTCTTACAACATGGCAGCTTTGGCCAACATGACCAACCAGCAGCTGGAGGTAAGTAATGAGCTCCACGCGTCCCCGATGAGCCCGACTCTGCCCCACTTATTTATACACACTGGCACATCTCACTGCGGGAGAGGACAGAAGGTCTGAGAGTCAAATGAGTGTAAAAATATTGTATGCCAGCTTCAGTGCTTGTATTCATGTTATATGAAAACTGATTGTGTTACAGCTGTGTCTTTGTAAACAAACACATTCTTACAAACCTGTACAAGTGATCCAGTAACTCCACCCTTCTGCAACTGAGATCACATCAACAGACTGGAGCGTTAAATCATCAAATACTGTGATGGAGCTAAAGTCATCACCATATAAACTGGGTGCAAAATGTTTATTGCTAACTTGTTGCCTGCCTTCACATGCAGCACACACAGAGCAGGATCAGCATTTGGAGTCGAGCTTCTGCCACCTGATGAATGGGAATCTAATATTTACACTCCTTTTATTCATGTTTTGGTTTTCACCAACTCCTGAGAAAATCTTTCATAATTGCGAGCTAGTAGAAAATGCCCACAGTCATGTATCCTCGGTTTTCAATCTCCTTCATTTGTTTCCAGGACCTTATAAATCAGGGACGACAGAAAGTCATTCAAGCAACAAACGCATTGAAGAGTTTAGTGCGGGAGTCGCTGGAGGATTCCATCGCCAGCGTAGTGAGTGTCAGAACTTGTGCAGCATGGCTTCTAAATCAGATCATCTTGATAACTGTTCATCAAAAACTGTGTTTTCCTATCACTGGACTGCATTGTGATAGAAGTGACTGTAGTTGTAATGGTGGTTGAGATTAACGTGTGCGAACTGTTACAGTGGAAGGACAACCCGGCACTCACCGAGGTTCAGGTCCAGTCCATGGCTCTGGCACGACAGGCCAGCATAGAGCTGGAGATCAAGCACAGGGAGGCTATGTACAGAGACGCTCTCACCAGGCAGCAGACGGTAAGAACTGCTCTGTGTACGAGTCACGTTGGCCAATCACCAGAGACGACACCAGTAAACTAGGCTGTTTTATTATGAAAACCAAATTGCAGCAGGTAGAACTGGGTCACATTGATAAAATCAGTGTTTCAATGACAGCATTTTGTTTAGTGCTTAAAGGAGATATGTACACATATATACACAGAGTGATAATAAAATGATCATTAGTAATGTGACTATCATGACTAAGCAGGTAGAACCTTTTGTTGAACAGTCTAAGTTCAAAAAGTTGTATAACTTCCAAAAAAAAATGCACCTTTAGACTAAATATGAGCTACTAATGGGTCATAGAGGAATAAATGTACCTGCTAAACACAGGACGACAGTGGTAGCATCTGTAGTTTCTGTCTTTGAACCTTTCTAAGCTCTTAACCCTGACTACATCTCTGAGACCACCGCTGTACATGACCTCTTACATCAGCAGTGGTGCTAGTTTTCAAGACAGGGTAGAGCAAGGAGCAGGAAGATCATTAAGGTCATCTTAACTGTAGTGAAAATAACTAGTCTGACTAAAACAGAACCACGTACTCAATCAGTCTGAAAACTCTGGTTAATGACCTGCTGCTTTAAGTTCCTGACAGTTTTCTATGCTCGCAGTCTATATATTATCATGTGCTTTAACCCTGACCCTATCATGTGAGGTCGTCAGTGTAGTTATTTAATTCCTATAGTTATATTAACTCTTTGTTTGTGTGTGCAGCTGATGATGGTCGTGCAGAAGCTGATCACCGCCAGGAAGATGCAGGAGCAGCAGCTGGCCATGGCTAACCAGGCCAACTACCTGAACCAGCTGGCTCTGCAGAATGGCATGATGGGAGCCGGGCTCAGCCAGATGGACCTTCTGGGGCTTTACCAGCAGTTCCACGGCTTGGGGTCCCATCAAGGTATGGGCAAGAATCCTGGGCCCTCCAAGGGCCTGTAGGTCAGAAGGACTCTTCCTCCACCCCACCCCACTCAACTAGCTGGCTCCCACTGGTTCAATCCAAGTGCGGACTTATAACAAATGCACTGTGAGACCACAGGGCTCAAGCAAACCAGTGCACCCAGGGTGGTGTAGTGTTGAGACTAGGCTGCTGTCCACTGGGGCCTCAAGTGGGATAGACACTCAGTTCTTGATTCTGTAATTCACTGAGAGAAGGTGGAAGATAATGTACAAATAGCTCTGTGAAAGCATTGTGCAGTTTGAACACAAAAAAAATGTATATACTGCCTTAATGTTATTCAAGTTCTGTATCTACATTTTTCATGTATTTAAAGACAAGTTTTACCCCCAATGCTTTAAAGCATTGTATTATTTTTCCCCTTCAAAGAGGGTTTCCTTATTATTTAAACTCAGTGTTTTATACTGCTTGAAATACCTAAACTAAACCAGAATGGGACCAGTGTAGCTGGTGACAGGACTCTCATGTAAAGCATGATTATTAGCCCCAGTAGATTCCTCCATCAATGTCTAGCAAAGCAGATGTTGGTGCTGTCAAGTCCTGTTGTTTTTGCAAGGGAGAAGAAACTGATTCACAAAAGCAGAAAAGATTTTTTAAACCTGGCCTTATTCATTTCCTAAAAATGATCTGTAAAGTTCTGAGATTTGTCGAGAATCTTTTTTATTATGCTTTTACGTGTTTACATTAGTAGTTGCTGAACATGGTAATGGAATGCTTGTGTTGTTCAAAACTGCCTGCTGGTTCCTATGAACTTTTTGTAACATCATTATCATTGTCACGTGTTGTCTAGCATAGCAATGTGCATCCTGTTCATTGTTTACGTTCCACTTGCGTTGATTCCAAGCTCGGGTAAGTGACTGGGTCTCACAAAGCACAACCAGTTCAGCCATGTATCACAGGGCCCAAAACTTTCCCCTTGACTGCAGGATTGATGTAACTGAAAGGAATAAAGACTGAAAATCAGAGGATATCTGGCTGATTTGTGTCCTCTGCTTTGTGAGGAAATGCTTTCCTGGACACTGGTCTCACCAGGCTGGCACCCAGACTACCTGTACTCTGGCACATTTGTTATTTCTAAATGCTTAAACTGATGTAACTGTTAAACACAAGGAATATGTATGTATCATAAAGAGACACCTGTTGTCTCTAGTTGGCTCCTGTGTTTGCATAAGGTGTATTTAATGTAGAGAAACTTCTCACCCCCCCTTTAAGAATGTTCTTATGTGGGAAAATACATTGTTTTGATTTTATCAGTTTGTTCTGCTATTATCTTAAGTATTAAATCCTGGTTAACATTTAATAAAGTGACCAAAATGATGAGCCACTGCTGTGTTTGTCTTTGTTCCACCCACAAGCACTGTGCATCCCTTTGCAGTAACTGGATTTAAAGATGTGACTGTTGGTAGATTTGGTCATTTTCACTTAGTACATGTCCTGCGTGATAGTGTATCTGAAGCCGGGCACGTGCACAGATAACTACACGTGATGCTTTTTGCAGGACAGGTGTGTCCGCTGTTGCTTGTCACTCTCTGTCTCCTCTCTCCCGTAGTGTGTCCTCTCTCTCTCACTGTACCTTTCTGCAGGTTGCCCTGGCTCTGGAGCTCTACGTCCCTGATGAGCAGTCCCCAGCCACATCGACCTGATCAGTGTTTGATTGTTTGTTGTTGTTTCTTGTGTCTTGTTGCTTTTCTTCTTTTCTCTCTCCTCTGTCCACTCCGAGGCAGAAGGCCGCCCACCAAGAGCCGGGGTCTGTCGGAGGTTTCTTCCGATAAAGGGAGTTTTTCCTCCCCGCTGGTGCCAAGTGCTTGCTCAAGGGGGATTTGTTGGGTTTTTCCTCTATAATAGTAAGGTCTAGACCTTACTTTGTAAAGTGTCCTGAGACGACTTTTGTTGTAGTTTGGAGCTATACAAATAAAACGGATTCAAATTGAATTAAAACATGCTGCTGTTTGATGGCCAGCCTTTATTTGACAGTTGACATGAAGGAAATGGATAGCAGGAAAACGAAGTTCATGCTCGGTGTCTTAGGTCTTTAGGCCACAGGTACAAAAACGATATGGATCCTTTACATGTGATTATTAAAAAACTGTGACTGAGATGCATTCTCAGCAGGACATCAGATGATCAAATAAAATTCTTCGTGCTCTCTGGAGCTCTAGCTATATATCCTTATTTCAACACGACCTGAAATGCACCTAGAGCATTTCTGGACAGCAATTTCATGTTGTATTATGTCCACCATGTAAACTTTACTGGTGTATGTGCTGTTCTTTAAAGGTTATGTAAGCAATACACTGGAAATTGCAGTTTTATGTAAGATTAAAGGAATTTACACTGTCTAAACTCTTGACTGTTAATATTTTGTGAGATCCACTTGTTCTTTTGCCAAGAATTAGATAAGACTGATACCATGCTCCTGTCTGTGCTCTAAATTTGAAGGTACAGCCAGCAGCTGGTGAGCCTAGCTTAGTGGAAATGTTTGTCAGACAACCAGCAGAAAATTCACAAGGTCCCTGAGACCAAGAACTACAGAACCAATTTGACATTTTGAAACGGGGGTTCTTCAACAAAGTTGCGTTATAACATGTTACAGTAACTAGTGAGCTTTTTAGGTGCTGCTAGGCAGACTGGTCTCAGTCTTTGCACTGTATTCTTGGTGAGAAAGAGATTAAGTGCCCAATTCCTGACATGTAGTCATTCCTTTAACATGTGGAAAGCAGATAGCAGATACATCCAGATGCAGTGTCCCTGTGTTTCACACCCACAGCACTTAGGGCCTTTTGTCCCACTCGCTTCTCTCTTCAATCTTTCATCTATTTTTCCCTCTCCTGGTATTGTTTTCATTTCTCAGTCTGCCAGGGTTTTCCCCTGCATGTCTTTGACTTTTCCATTCCCTCCCCCCAGGGGAGCTTGCTCTCACAGCTTACAGATATCTGCCAGTGGAGAAACATTACAACTATTGCAGATGTTGAAATGTTGATCCCATCCCCTCTTAGCCCCAGATTACCACCACGCCAGGTTCTGCAGCACACCCCTGCTGGTTCGCTGTGCAACAGGCAGCTGTTTCTGTCTGTTGAAAAGACCCTCTGCAGACTGCACTGTAGTGGAGTCTGTGAGCCCCAGAAATCAACAACCAATCACTGCTCTAAATCCATGCTGATGTCTAAAGCCAATTAGGAGTTGGGATCCAGTTGCATAGGGAATCTGATTTTGTTCGGTGGATGTAGGCAGACTAAGACCTTATGGAGACAGAGAGAGCTTGTACACATAACTTAGTAAGGGGTTTATGAGGGCAAATTGGCATGGGTTTGTACGGGTGTTTTCCTCTGGGGAAAAAAATCTGCTGGGTCGCCTTACCCATTTTCTTTTGGACAGCAGGACAAAACGCCATGTGGTTAAAAAAAAACAAAAAAAAACAAAACAAAAGATACTATGTTTGAAGTATTAATAATAATGGCCTTTCAGTACTGTTATCTCACATCAGCCAAGGCTAAAGAAAGCTACTTTTTATGTTGCTGCTGAGAGAGATCTGGTCACTTTTAGGTGAAAAACAAAACAGACTGGCATAGAGCCACGCTGCTAGCATGAAAATGAAAGGAAGGAAATGCGACACTGGCAGAGATTCTGCTTTTAATTGGTACATCCGATTTTAATCCAGGCACAAATAGTCTCTCACATTGAGTTCTCGAAAGCAGGACAATTTTATTGTCATGTTCATTGCAGGTTTTCATCCCCCCTTGGTGTAATTTCAGTAGAATCTACAGTCCAGATAACTTCAAGTTCATTACAAAATAAAATCTTTGCAATAAATAAATATAGATTTATATTTAGACTTTATATGTAGAAAATAAATATATTGTACATCTCATAAATAGGATCGCCCATATGTACATCTCAGCTGCTTGCATTTTTAATAATGTTCGTGACACTCTGAACATTACAAGTCACCATCCTTTAAAAAAAACAACTCATCACTTGATCTGTACTACCGTGGTCAGAGAAGTGCTTCTGTCCTGAACTTGTTTTGCATACAGTTCGTACGGCTTGATATATTTAAATGTGAGGAATGTGATGCGTAGACTGGCGGTGATTGCATGGGAGATGTGACGAGCCCACAGCTGGAACTGGAGATGTGCAGTAAGTGCTCTTTCATCTATCACACATTCTTCAGAGATTTTATATCCACTCTTTTCATCTTCCATTTTGAAGACGATTTCATTAAACTGCAGTTCAAGTTTCTTCTCCGCCACACAGGCAGTCCTCTTACAAATTCTTTACCTGCCATTGCATGTAGCGTGCAGTCCATGTATTGCTGACCCTCACCGTCTATCTGTTTATCTCTGTGTATGTGGAATGTGCCTTCTCTTACATTTAACATCACCATGACTGTGTATAGTGCATGACAAATGTCCTCTGTGACATTTGCATTGCTTTCTGCCACTTGGACGTCCTAAACGTTTCTTCTTGATGCTCTCATAGTCAAACGTTTATTTTTTTCCCCACTCAAAACCGCGAAGAGCCACGACTCCATTTACATTTACCTCTAAAGAGTGGTTATTGGGAAAACATGGCACCTGATTTGTTCGTCCAGATTGTCCCACAGCTGGGCAGTCACGTTGGCCTCCTCTGTCCATATCTGCAGTGGTTTTACAAGAAAATTTCCCCTCCTCTCTGAGGTAACAGGTCCACCGCAGAGGAAAGGAAGCGACATTCAGGAACATGCACAATGTTTATGTCAGTGCTGTACATGCTTGGCACAGTGGCCTCAGGGTAAACAGTTCTCTAACAGGTCCAAAACCTCCACAAAACACCCCCCCTCTCCTCTTATTACTGTACCTCTAAACACAGCCTGTTCTCCAGGTGTCAGTGCTGGTCACCTGTCCTGGAATAAGTCCCTGTATTCCTGAGGGATCTTTTCGATCTCCACTGGCCTGGGTAAGAAGTGGGTGAGTTTCTGGTGTTTTTTAGTCCTGCTGCCCTCCCTGGGCGAGCCGTCCTTGTTTAAGGCCACATAGTAGAAGCGTCCCGTGTCTGTATGCTTGTATAGAGTTGAAGCGTAGGTGTTGTACCAGTTCTCCTCAAACTGCTCCCTGAACACACATTCTGCTGTCAGCTTCTTCTACAGGAAAGAAAACAGCATATTAGTCCTGTGCTCGAGTCCTGTTCACACGGCACCGAAACAAATGAAGAAATGTGCAACAACACAGAAAAATGCAGCTGAGATTGAGATGGATGCTGCTGCTTTGCATGCATCCTGATCCGCTCGTTTAATATTCATGAATAACTGTTTTGGCCTGCACTTGAAAGCTAGAATGAACCAGTAGAAACTCAATTAGGCGGGTGTTTGTTTTGACAAAAGAGGGGGAGTCATTATGAGCTGCTTTTCACTTTGTGCCCCACACTCATTCTGCAGAGCTGTTGACCTCTGATTGTGCTGCGTTATTTTCATCTCTGTGATGCAACAAGAACAGTGAGCAGGCATACAGTTGCCCCCCCCCCAACACACACAGAGCCTC
>NW_018128097.1:539036-568982 GCF_001952655.1 Monopterus albus
ATCAGACATATCAGGGTTAGAGCTGCTTTCCTGCCAAGACCAGTCAGCATCTGCTTCTCTGAAAGACGGGTGAGCCTCATTTAAGTCAAGGGTATCACTGAGAACCAAGAGCCAAATATGAACCCCTTTTAAGGGTCACTGTCACTCATTCTCCCTCCTGGATACTCTCTCTCTCTCTGACCAACTTTCTATTTTTTTTTTTTAGCTGAGAAGATGTGGCTCCATTACACAGCCAAATAAATGTTCATGATCAGTCATTCTTTGCCTTTAACACACTTTACAGCTCCAACAAATGTCTGTGCAAGAGTCTCAGTTTTTATTCCAGAAGCAATTTTGTTGATTGGTTGTCAGGCTCTGCTTGGCTGCAGCTGTGTGGTGAAGCTGTTGTCTGTAAACATGGCCCTGAGGGCACATGATTGGGCCTGCTCTCTATCCTAACACACACACACACACACACGCACGCACACACAGCTCATCGGATCAAAAGCTTGTTAAGGTCTGGCAGTTGTGAGATGGAAGCTCCCTTCTACCTGTCACCCTCCCCCTTCTCCTCCTCCTGGCCTCTTATATCCAGATAGACATCGCTCTCTCTGTCAGTCAGGTGACTCAGTCAGGTGTGCAATTACCCCCACCCCCCTCTAATCATTACCTCTCACCATCACCCCTTCCCCCAGAGTCAAAGCTCCAGGATGCCAGACTCTGATAGCACACAGTAACAATATCTGCACTTTCAACATAATGGCTGTGCTTAAAAGTAGCCTCTGTTCGAAATGTTCAGAGCTGGGGGGATGGGGGTTCTGAGCCCTGAGAGGCCCTCAGGTAAATGCCCTGGGACATCTGATACAGGGCTCCCTCACATACTTCCCCTTCATTGTCTTTATCTTTCCTCCTTCCTCTCTTTCTGTGCCCAGATACCAATCACACGTGAGAAAAAGTCATCCAGGTGAAAGGAAAAGAAGACGTGTTCTCTATGAGCTACATTTACTGTGGAAATGCGCGGGATATTTCTTCTGCCTTTAACACTGCAGTTCAGACAGAAGTCCAGCTGTGCACAGATAGGTCATCTCCACTAAATTCACCCACAGCACACATCCAAAGTGACTCCAACTGCTCCTGTCTCCTCTGTGGGAAAATATGTAAATATTTCTGCATACCACAAAACTAAATGAAGAGGTTGCTTCGCTTGCTATAAAGCTGCCTTTCCTTGAACCCCTTCCCAGGAAAAACAAGTAAAAATATCCTGTCTACAGGTCAGTCTGCTGTCTTTATTAATTTCTCCAGTCATCATGGTGAAGGAGAACTGCAGGAGAGGAAGTCAGGACACAGAGAGTGTGAGAGAAACTTGCTTGTTTTGTCTCAGTGTGGTTTCCCAACCACCACATATGGGAACCTTGACAACAAACAGTCCCTCAGATTGCTTCTGAAGACGTCTTTTTGATAGCACAGCACTGACCTATATTTTCATTCTCATAAAACAATGTGTGTATCAAGTACCAGACTTGTGAATGAGACCCTATAGGCTGCACGGCGAGGATAAGGTTGTGAATGAGAGGAGGGCTTCTTGACTCACCGACCCATAGAGCTCTCCTTTCTCATTCATGCCGAGGTAGAGTCCAGCGTCCACCCCTCTGATACTGACCAGACTCACTGCCAGACTGATGAACTCCAGGATACCTAAGGCCAAGCAAACACAACACAAACTGATCAGGAAAACCCACAAACACGATGTAAACCCCATTTGTATGACAGCAGACCAGTCAAAATGTGCATCACTTACCCAGTTTTTAGTATGAACGCTTCCATTCTTTTTGCATTAGAATGATTCTGCTCTGTAAGTTGTTCATTGTCCTCTTGTGTTGATGTGGTTTTTAGTCTGTATTATTTACTGTATGTAACTCAGCATCGTCTTGCTAATTCATGCTTCAATTACAAAAGTGAAACAGGAAAGAAAGACAAATGCAGAGACGGGAGCACAGCAACAGATCAAGATTTCTTTGATTCCCAGCTTTCCTCTTTGGTCTGTCCTGGGTAACATGCATCAATCTGAGTTGTGGTGTCTAGAAATGTGTTCTTTCTGTCTTTTGGACTTCCCAGTACAGACAGAGAAGTCACTTTTATGAAGCTGACATGTGGGTAAAGTTGTATGGTGAGTTGCTGACTCACAGGATGTTTCAGTAAAGTGAACATTTACATCAAAGGCAGGGAAACAACCGGTGAAATTAAAAGCCATGGTATGGTATGGCAGTATGGTGCAGAGGTTAGTCAGAGATGATCCAGCTGGCTGCGCTGACCGACAGAGGCCAGCTTACAGCCACCTGGTCCCCATCCCCTCGACCTCACAATGCCAAAGGATGACGGAGAAGATCCCTCTAATTTTATACAGCGAAGAGTGTGTTTCATATGCCTCTAATCGAAACCATGTCCTTCTTGCAGCTCAGACAAAAAACAAAAAAACAACTTGATTCTTAAAACTAAGTGAAGCCAGAAACAAACACGCGGACCACCCATCTCTGTAAACCGGCTTGTCTTTTGGCTGAAGCCTGAACATTAAACCTTCCCTAAATTCCGCAGTGGTCATGCTTTAATTAGAGTTATTCCGCGCGCAGGCCTTGCACCTGTGACATGACTGCACGGACATGAAGCGCGAGACATGTGCGTGTCTGCCCTCTGATCTAATTTATTTATTGTTCTCCCGCGAGCCGCACCTCGCTCCATTTACATTAATGGTACCAGATCTTCATAGTTGCGGCCGCGTGCATGCAGGTGCACGCGCTGCTTGTTTGCGGCTGAGGACAGACACCTGCGCCCCGCGCGCAGCGGGGATTGCCAGAAAAAGTTGCGTGGTTGCGCTTTCCTGCGCGCCAGGTGACAGTGACGCACGATTGAGTATCCACTGGGGGTGTGCGGCAGGAAAAACGTCCTAATTAAACCCACTTCACCTGTTTCAGACAATTATCTAAATTAGTAGTACAGGATATAAAACCAGAAATTTGATGCAGCATCTTCGTAAATCTCCAACAAAGGTAGGCTATTAAAATGTGTAATATTATTGATAATTGCTTTACTAAATACTACCTTGTCCCCTCTCCCTCTCTGCCTTTTCCACTTTCTTTCAGCTGAGAGACAGATGATACAACTCTATATTCAGCATTTCATTCGCGCACACACTCACAAAGTTAAAGGCTAAAGAAATACCCTCACCAAATCTGCTGTGGTCTTGTCTTGTCCCATACACAGTACCATTGGGGAATATCTCTAGCTGAAAGCCGGACCTGCAGTAGAGCTGCCGGCGTCTCAGGATCCCTTTCAGGTGCCCGAAATCCGTGGGTGACCCCCGCTGCAGCCTTCCTTCGATCTGCCCCAGCCGCTCATTCAGCCCCACTGGAGTCTCAGGTAGAGGCATATTCCCAAGTGTAGGAAAGCTTTGTAAATCCAAGTCGACTGTCCCCACAAAACTCCCGACCTCTGCCATTGTGTGCACAGCTGTCAAATTAAGCGAAGGCATCTGTAATATTTCGGCAACTCAAGTAGGGAGTAAAGTTTACACAAGTCCGGTCCATTCACGCACAAGCAACGTTACTCCAAGTCAGTCCTCTCAGGTTATCGGTCGTTGCTTTAATCACCAGTTTGATATCTCTGTGTATCAGATGGAAAGACTCTAATATGTACATACTTCCCACGCATTCTCACATTGGATATTTAACCACAAGCCACGCCTGGCTGGCATCCCTTTATACGCGCACACGTTTTCTTTAACCTTCTGAATGTGTAGTTAACTTTCAGTCCAACTTTTACCTCTGATGCCGCTGTCTGTAGGTGTCTGTCACTGCTCTCTTAGAAGGCTGTAGCAGTCAAAGCCAAGCCCACAAGTATTTTCTCATTGCTCTTGCGCTCGTGTTTGCGGTCAGAGGCTGTCTGATAAAACCACACCGCTTATCCAGGGGTAGGATACTTTGGCAACAATTTGTGGTGCATTAAAATGCGACACAGATGCAGAAGCGCATGTCAGCTGACACCGAAAAGGTACATATATCATGAACTGTAACCAACCCATGACCGCAAAGGGAATCCATAATTTACACTGACTGGATTTTTGGTCACACCATAGACTCTCCTCGGAAAAAAAGGAAAACAGCAAAGTATCAAGGCAACATTTCCACTCACAAGATTATCAAAATAACCTGTACATAATCTCAGAGCAATCCAACCTCCTGCAAAAATGTCAGTGCCAACCACTTTTTCATGAGCGCATTTTCTCCACCTCCTTGTTGGAAGCAGGTGCTTCCTCGCCCCTTTGCACAACGTTTGCAATGTGCTCCAGCAAACCAGCAGTTTAAAAACATGCACAACTGGGAAGGGGGGGCGCAAAATCTAAATGCCGATGACGTGTAGTATAAAATCTGACCGGTGCAGAGGCTCTACAAACTTTTGGAGTGATCAGCCTTAGATGGCTTCGAAACTCTTCCAAAATGTTTATTTACCTTAACGTTGTAATGCACATTCCTTTAGTGTATAAACAGTACATAAAACATGAACGGAAGTATATGCATGTATATATTTAACCACTTTACCTTCATAATTCACAGCAAATGTCCTATTTGAATTAACATCAGTAGTGGAAGACGTAGGCTATTCAGATGCTTTTCTTAAGTAAAAAGTAAATATAGCTATAGTCCTACATTTCTTTCCTACATTTGCTACAAAAGTAGACAAGTATGTCAAGTATATGCAAAAAAAAGACCTATGTCAGATACTTTATTACACATGATGTTTTTATTGCTGGTGTGTATAGTAGCATTTTAAAAGGTAAAACGGCTCCCTGTAAAATGTCAAGTACAAGGATAAAGTAGTATGACCTCTGAATATTCAAAGTACTTCAGTACTGACATGTCTCAAAATAAGTACTTGAGTAAATGTGCTCCCTGACTTTCCACCACCGGTTAGCACCCTCACATCTGCACCACTATCTCTCAGCCAAAGTTCCACCACTCATGTGAAACAGTCTGGTGTTTCAGGTGCACGGTGAGTTGTGACACCACGCACAAGAAAGCACAGAGAAAGCCACAACAAGGATAATAAATAATAGGTGTAATTTCTGATTGAATGGGGATTTTGCATCTGTTCTGTGTGTAATGGGGCAACAGGTCCCAGCTTGCGGCTTGGCAGGAAAACGCGGCTGTATAGTGAAGACTTTATTTCTGTGTGAGGATCAAAATGAAAACAAACTCCAGGAGTGTTTTAATTAGTTCCCTGTTCTTGAGATATCCGTGACAATGGGACGGGCTGGGAGGGGAGGGAACGATTACATCAATAACACAGTTTTACTATTAGGCGTGTTATTTTAGACCTCCTTCAAGCTGTTTTCGGAAACCCCCATCCTGAGGGGGAGGTTTCGCCTTAGAGAAGCTCATCACAAGCAGCAGCTTCCCTGTAGAGAAATGGGATTTATGACGGTCTCCCGCTTCCAGTGAATGGTGATAAATAGTGTGTTAAAATTACCCAGAGTGACTGTTTTGATGTCACTATCAGGCTTTGATGAATTTCATGGCTTTTTCTTTTTTGGCTAATTTATCAACTTTTGTGGTGGCGGTGCAATTTATTTTGAAGCAGATGTGAGTAGCTTTGAGGACTCCTGAGTGGGATACAGTATGACTGACCCTCCAAAGCACGCAGGCCTTTTTCACTGCTACTAATTATGCCACTATAAATCTTACGGCTGTGCCACAGCCGCATTGAAGTCAGAGGAACGACAGTGGCTTTCAGCTGATGTGGGATATGAAAGGTGGTGGGGGTGATAAATGCCCGTGGGCCTCTGCTTGATGAATTGGGCGAGGGGTTGACGAGGAGTCAGGGATGGTTAGGCTTTGTGTGAACAGACACCAGGGCCCTCGCTGCAGAAGAGGATGAAAGGAGGATTCGTTTCAGCTAAAGGCTGGAAGGAGAGGGATTAAAGTAAAGAGAAAAGAGTAGAAAGGAAGAAAGAGATTGAACAAGTGAAATATAGTAAGAGAAAATTTAAAAAACACTCAATCCACTTTTCCTCCCTCCTTGTGAGCATGTTCTAGCTTTGGCTCATTGTCCATTTCCCCTGCACAAAGCTGAAATTGATTTTAATTGTTATTTAGTGCTAAAATAAAAATCTAAAGGTGGTAAATTTTGAATTAATTTTTTCTGGGTAGCTATTGGAACTACATCTGTTGCTGGTCAACCATATTTTATAGTTGACATGGCAGATTTATGGCTGCACACACACACACACTTGCACTAAAATCCATTTAAAATGTTCCCATATGCTGAGAACCTGCAGAGGATATAGAAATGAAGATAATGACCTCAAGTGCACGGCTGCAACTTTGAAGTCGCTCTCCCCTGAGTCACAGTGAAAGAGCCAAAACTGAAAATGAAGTTACACTTGCAGGGTAACAAGTACGAGCTTCACCTGTTTATTCAGATTATACAAATGCCATGTGTTCTGTTCAGTGAAGTGAGCGCTCTGTTTGTTACCTGGACAGAGACAGGCTAGCTGGTTCCTCATGTTTCTAGTCTTTATGATAAGCTAAGCTAAAGCTTGGCTGGAGCTTGGTGATAAAGCTACAGTGACATCATCTCATGTAACCTTTGGCAAGAAGTCTTTAAGTGAATTTCCCAAAATGTGAAATAATTCCTTTAAGCATATCCTGTGATGTTGCTACTTATTATTTGTGTAAATTCTTCAACACAAGGCTCAAAAATCATCTTCACATTCTGCATGTGGAGTCTTAGAACAGGTTACAGTGGAGGCATTTGCAGCCCTCCTCTTCAGTGATGGATGCCCAGTTTGGAAGAAGCAGCGTCCTGCTGCTCCTGATAGCTCCACACAGCAGATCTGGGATCAGTTTTCTCAAACCCCTCTTAACCTCAGCTAAGTGTTGGCATGAAAGAAAAACTCGCTGACTCTGTGTCATTAGCGATTAGGAACAAGGGCTTGTACAATATCTCCTTCTACCCGGTTAATGAAGCTTCCAAAGGGGGTCAAACCTGCCTGCCGGCAAAGCAGTATAGCCCAGTGTAAGGACTGTTGAGTGTAGCTGCAGAGCAGAACTACAAGCTCCCAGAGAGAGTGAAGAGAAAGGCTATCATCTGTTCTTATTTTACCTTTTGTCAGGCAGCATGTGGAAAATGATCTTAACTGTGAGTTATTTGCAGAGCTGGATTCCATGTTATTTCATTCCCTAGCAGAGACATAACAGAGAGGGTCTCCTCTTTCACGCAGGTGGTCCTTCGGCCTTGTTCAAGGGCACTGTGTACGCTGGAGCAGGGGTGGGAGGGCCCATGGAAAGATAGTGTTAATTAATTTGCTTGCTTTGCTTTCAAGCACTAACGAATGGAGCCCCCCCAGGTTTTGAGAAGCCACGAGTTTGCAAGGAACACAGTCTAAAACCAACATTTGTTGTACAAATTGCTTGCATATGTTCTTGGCAGAGGAATAAAAAAAAGATTCTTGTCATGACACACCAAGAAAGATGTCCCACTACTTTTAGTTATTTATTTGACTCCTTGGGAAAACGTTGAGGGGAATATTTTAACTTTCTCTCCAACATTTTAGTTTAGCAGTTAATGATTTATACACCAAGCTTGTGGTTGTATCTTTCAGCTGAAATGTTGCATTTCTAGGTGTACACTTCCTTTATATCCATGATATTTCTCTCTGATTCTTCCAGTCACTGCCATTCAGTTTGTCTTCATGATCGCACAGGCGGTGACGCTGGCTAATGAGTCTAATTTACTGCAGCCTCACATTAGCTCTGAGTGATGTTCCACTTGTCTGCCTGTGCTGATGGCTGACAAGCGATGTAGTAACAGCAATAAGAGCTCCGCTTGTGTTCCTCAGCTCTGCAGGGCTGCGGTCTGATGTTGGGAGAGGATATATGCGTGATCATGATCCTGACTGATGAGGGAACAGGCCCTCAGAGTGAGACTATTATTCTTACTACAACACAGAGCAGGAATCTACCCTCAAACAGATGTTAGGAGCCCTTTGTAGAGCCTTTGGCACAGAGCCCAAATCTACCTATCTGTGTAGCTATTTACATGGCAGTCCAGCTGCTCAGTCTCTCTTTCTCTCTCTTCTCCTCTTCCTTTCTTACACCCCTCCGTGCTTTTGCCCTCTCACTCTGCCTGTGTCTTACATTCCCCCTCTCTCTCTACCTCTCCCTCCTTCTCTCCCCTCACTGTTTGAAATGAAATACCCGCTCTAAACTTTGATCAATCAAACATACTAATTTGTTTAACTGAGGAGACAGTGACATACTGATGCAGGTTCACTTACACAGACATGAAAAGACTAGGCGTCCCATATCTCAGAATATCTCGGTGCTGATGCAAACATTTACCCCACACTTTATATTTAGTCATTCTCTTTTACAGAGATGCCAAATATATTCGAAATTTTATACTTGCTTCACTGACTTATTGCCCTCTCTCATCCAAGAAGATGTGGGAGGGAAGGATTTATAATGATAACCATTCCTGGAATTAGTTTATATTTGCTTTCTCAGTAATCTTGTGAAGTGAAAGCCTGCATGGCCTTCAACATGCAAACAGCAAAAGTCATTTGTAAAGTGCTGTTAATTAATGTTATTTAGCACATTTATCAAATTCAGTGTACTTAAGGCACTGTGCACAAATGACTGGAAAACAGAGATGGGTTTATGCTTCTCTTTACAAAAAGGAAAAGTCTTCTTCGGCATTGCTAGTTTTTTTCTATGGACCCTCTCTTGGATATGAAACAAAATTGCAATGAACTCTCCTCAAGATCCAAAGATAAGCTCATCCAGTTATTTTCACCATTATTAGCTAAAATTAAATTAGGAATTTCAAGTGATATAACCCAATTAGGCTTATATGCATGATTCCATGTAGCCACCATTTGCCAAAATTATGACAGGATTGCTGTCACATCGCCAAACACACCTTCAAGCCTGTGGCACAGGAAAAAAAAGGCATTTCATGTTTAAAAATGCAATAAATTTCTCCAGATAAGACAAACTATAAATCTAGGAAGGGGTGAAGTTCTCCGCTCTGCAAAAACCAAACAAAAACACTATCTTCCCTTTGGCAAAAAAGAAACAAACAAAAAAATGCCATATCCACGCCCTCCTAATAATTTTTGCACAGTCCCTAAGAGCAGGTGACAAATTGTGGTTGCTAGAAACAGTTAGAGATGTCTAGACCTTTTGTGGTGCTGTTGTCATTTTCATAACCCTGAAGGCGTATTCATGGTCACAGTGACTTAAATGATGCAAAACAACACTGAGTCGTCTGGTGCAGAGGACGACTCTGGTCTTCATTAGCGGGCACCTTAGCGGCAGCATTATTATAAGATGATAATTAGACAAGCGACCTTCATGTAAATGGAATGAAATCAAAGTCTACTGTGGCCCTGAAGACTGGCTGGCCCGTCTGTAGAGGGTGCTGATGCTTTCCCCTCTCACAGCCCGGCCAACATCTCAGAACCATGCAATGTCACGCTATGACAAATGGAGATACATTAGTTAATTAAAGTGGGGAGTTCAGAGTGGGGTGACGTGGGTTGTCTTTTTTACTCTACTCTGAAATATTCCTCTGTGTCATGAGTCCAACTCCCCGACTCTCCTGGCGTGAGTGGGTGAGTTCTTTCTCATTTTCTGCAATCAAGGCCGTTTCAGTTTCTGACATAGTTTTGCTGTTATTCTCCCCTCTGTTGTTGACTCTAGTGAATACTCAGATCTGGTGTATTAGTAGAGGTAATTTACTGTCAAGAGTGATTTACAGTTTAGGGTGACTGTGTGGGCCCGTGCATGACAATACTTAAAGTTTGTATACCAAATAGGATTAACAGAAGACATGTCTTTTGTGTGCTCATTGACACAAAACAGCCCCTCTTACCAAAGACGTTTTAATAGAGTTTTTTGGCTAATGAAAAAATGCCAAACGGACTAATGGAGGCAGTGGGTTCATTGCTGATGGTTTGTATTGGGAGGCTAAAATGGAAAAAGCACAGAAACCCACTGTTTTCATCTGAAGCCTTTGATGTTATGGGGGTGAATAGTTAAGTTGAGACCATCTCTCCGCTGCCAGAATCAAGGCTGAAGGCTGAGACAGGTGCACGGCGTTCATCACATCCTGATGGAGGAGACTGAGGGCCAAGACGTTCTCAACATATTGGAAATGTTTGTTAACAGATGGAGACGTGTGCTGGCAATCGTTACCTCACTTTGTCCAGAGATACAGGGAACGGGGTGGAAAGCAACATTTCATTTCCAATGGCATGAAGAACATCTAGATAGAAAGATAAGAGAGAAGTCAATCAAGGTTTACTGTGAACATTTGCATGTCAAAGCACCAGAATTAAAGATAATATATAGTAAGTACCAAAAAGCTCTGTGTTGTCAGTCTAGAAAAAGTGTTTGAGACTGTTTATTCGCAGGTTTTCACTATATCCCGCTGCAAATTGTGCAAAACCACAAGCAGGTTTGGGATTTTACTTCAGCAAATCTTTTCTTTAATCTGATGCTTGTCGTGCTTTTCAACAGTGTCTTACTCACATATGTTCCTCCCCACTCCACTCCTCTATCTGTGTATCACAGCTTTATTTCGCTTGTAAGGTCATGCAGCTACAGCTGGCATCAATATGGCAGGGCCTTTTTTTGTATCGGAGTCCAGCACTGGAAAGTTATATTCATAGGGCTAATCAGTTTAAAAGATAATGAAAACAGAGATTGTTTACAGAGATTAGGCTCTTGGAAATGGTGTAATCAGTGCTTTGAAAGGGCACTGACAGCGGTGGGCTGGATTTGTGTCTGTAGAAACTGAGCAACGCCGCTCTAACTCTCCATCTCTAACAAGCTCTCAGAGCCCTGATGTCATCACAGATAGAAGACAGAGTAGATTATCCTCCTCTCCATTTGCTCTTCTTTGCTGGAAAGAAACTCCTCAGTGTTTAACAGACAGGGCACCTGTCGGCCATATGTGTTTGAGTAATGAAAAAAAGTGTAGGATGAAGTGAACGTTTTGACAGAAATGTCCAGAGAAAAATTAAACATGAGCTTAATTTCTTATCAACTACACTGTTTAATGTGCTCTGTGATTTATGTGGCAGTGGATTTAAGTACGAGAGAACAGAGATGTGGAATTAAACTCAGAAAGTCACCAATTCAAGGCTCAGTTCAAGCTTTTGAATTATTTGTAACATTTCCCTCTTCCATAAGCATAGAAACAAATGTATATTTTGACATAAACCACATCATCCAGAGGCCAGCTGCTGTCTGTAGTTCTCTTGAGGCTAAGTTTTAATTTGTGGGCCATATTTTATTGAATAAAGAGACACATGGGGCACCAGTGTAATTGAGGAGGGGCTCCCTCATAAGACCTCACCTCAGAAAGTAATTGTCAGTATCTCAGATCTCATCTAGCATGAGGGGAACGTATGTTTAGGATATGGACTTATGCAAGATTGCCCCCTTCACCAGCCAAACAGGACATGTATCCTTGTGGTAACTGGGCACACAGTAGGAGTCCACATGTCCACTGACAGGAAAAAATCAGGGAGAAAGATAAATGGAAGGGTTGTGTTTGGAAAGGAGAAGACAAAAAAAGAGGTAGAGCTCCTTCTGGCTCAGGGTGGAACTGAATCCAAATACCATTTTCAACAAATAGTGGGGTTTTTGCACAAATATTTTTAAAATTTGTTTTGAAGAAAAAAGTATTGAATAGCTGGAGTTTTTTATCACTGAGCGGGGTTTGTATTTGTGCCCCGCCTGCTTGTGCTGGAGAGTGGAGTGGAGAGGAACTGACAAGCAGCGCAGTCTGATTAAAATATAGGCATTAGGCAAAATGAAGTAGCTAGCTACTATTAAATGCACTTGGTGGTTTTGTTCACCCTGTAACTGATCACAAAGATTTCAGGGAACGGATCCTTCTAAGACTGGGTGTGAGTCCAGCCTTAGCCAAGCTGTCAGCTGAGCAGCCTGAGAGGCTCACCCCCAGCACTCTGGCCCTGGCATCTTTGGCTTCGGCACCGCAATGTTCTGATCTTTATTCTGATCAGAATAGAGGGCAGAAATCTTCTATGAGGCCTCACAGTAAAGTGAAACATAGAAACAGTGGATTCAAGCTGAAGAGTCAAAAGGGACAGACCACCATAAAAATGTCATTTATCTTTGGGGATCCCACTTTTATTGATCACACTGTCCTATTACTTCTACACGATACCTTTCTTAATCAGGAACAAAGAATGAGCTTTTTCAGCCACTGTTACTGCTGTTTCATTTTGAAAGATTTTGAGAAACCAATGACGCAGTTTGTAAAGCACTGTGTGTATTCCAGTGGCATCCATTAGTGTAATGCTGGCTGTTTGATTGTGAAGGAGACTCCGACTGCGTACTTGACAAAGAGCCGGCTGATCTATTTTCTTCCCAAAGGGGAATAACGGGGGGCTTCCTTTGCAGTGAGCGGCCCCACTGTGAGCCTATAAGAGCTGAGAGTTGGGTGGTCTCTTCATCAACGGCAGATTTGGGGTTAGGCCTGAGAAAAGCAGCTCACCCATATCACTTTCAAAGAGTGAAACCCTAAGCGCCGGCCACTCTCTTCCCGCTGCAGCCTTATATGAACAAAGACACCTGTTGTTCGACACTCATACAGTTGTGCAAAGGCTTAATCAGTTTAGATGTTTGCAGTCAAACAAACACAAATGCCATCTTGTATTCAGTTTGTTATGTTTCATGTGATTTAAAAAAACTACACTGTAAAAACTGCAACTTATGTTCTTTGGTAAAATAACAGTTTTAAGTTGGTAGGACTTAGAAACTTAAATGATACACTGGTAGCTTATTCACATATGCATCCCAGCATGCACTTCATCAAGACTAAAATTCTCCAGATTCTGAGGAGCCAGAAGGTTTTTGTTCTGATCAAAATGAGGACATTGAAAGCCATGATGAAGAAAGGTATCCATGACAGATGCGTCCTGTGCTCAAATCTAACTTTAACTTTTTGTAAATTGACAGAATCAAAAAGTCTGAGTTGTGATAATGTAAAATAATATATCCCTCTAACTTGGAGTATGTTAATAGAGGTAAAGTTTTTATGTTGTGTGAACTCAAAACCTCACTCAGAAATTGAATGACGTTTGTTTGCTTTGAAATTTTGAATTTTCTCAACTTTTTCTTTTTTACAGTGTACAGGTTAATGTTTTGCACTTGGCTAGTTGAAGCGGTTAGATACCACACATCAGGCCTCCCAGTGCTGTGAACAAAATATGATCTTCTGTTCACTGTCAGCCTGCAATATAAATAAGACAGTAATGCGGTGCTAATCTGTAGGTGGCTTCTAGTAAGGTGATAAATTCAGCGCTGCAGGACACCAGGATGTGTTCACTGTGCTCAAACTTTGTGCAACTCCCAAAGAAACTGACTCTTCCAAAACGGCGTCCCTGTGGTCTACGCAGAATGAACCAACTATGTGTCAAGTTATGAGTTATAACCATGTTAAAAATGCAGCCACTGCAGACATTGTCATTCATGCTGAAAAAAAACTTTATGACTCTGTGTAAATCAGAAATGAATTTTCCACAACAGTTTTTCTTTTTGGTAACAAAGTGAGAAGCTTAGCAAGCCAGTTGACGTGTTATTGCAGAGACAATGTGAAGCCTGATTTATGACAGCTTGTTCTTCTTATTTTTTTACTTGTTATGGAACATGATGTGCGCAGTAATTTCCAATTCTTTTTGGACAACACTAATTTATTGTTTCTTCTCTGCAGAGCACCAAATGGGCGCCATCAACTCACAAAGGCCAGAAATGAAAATTTTATGTCAAATAAACTGAAACCAAATTTGATAGTGTTTGGTTTAGAATATAATAGTATTAAATAAATACAAATCACCAATGCCACATCGTGTAAAACTGCAAATTTGTAATTTGAAAAATAGCCTGGTTTGGGAAAAATGGCTATTTTGCATTAAAGAGCTTCTTTGCACCCACTTTGCGTGTTATCATGCCATTCATACATCTCAGTAGGTCCTTCCTCACTGAACTTAGAGGTTCAGTAGGTTGTTAACATCCCATAGAGGATTGTCATGGTCACAATAATAAACCAGTTGTTTCTGTTTTATTTGTCCTTAGATTTAGGTGCAAAAAATATGTGGCTTATATTTAGGCATTAGAGCTTCTTTTGTTAGGTTCAGAAAAAGATTGTGGCTTGGAGTATAACAGTTATGGACACATCACAACTTTCACACTGAAATCAAACACCACTCGCCTGTGGGAAAGTCTGGTGTTTTTTCACCCACCCCACCCTATTCTGTCTTCATATTCTACATCACCAAATTCACTCCATGGCTTATGTCATAATTACATTACATAATTATGTCACACACTGATAACAGTCTCCTGGGAGGTACAACAGGCGCCTCCTGAACCATATTTATTGTGTGATAATGCACAAAATGGTGTGACGGCACTCAAATCGGTGGTTCATTCTTGAACTTCCACAGAAACATTTGGTTTTGTGCATTGAGGCAAACAAACACAACAGAATAAGAGCAGTAATCACAATGTGTGGAGACATGACAGCAAACAGCAACATGTATAAAGTATTAAGCATGACCTGCTTATTTAGAGAGAAGTAAAAACAAAACTAAAATATCAGAGAATTTATTGTTTTTATGTTATTTTGTTATGTTTACAGATCTGCCTCATGTTGGCTGTATGTCTGATGCTATTTAATCCAGTGGTTAAACAGCAGACAATTAAGACAGGCCAAAGATTGTTGAGGAAAGATGGGATTGGTTTGTGCCTAAATCTTTCCAGTACAGGAGAGGCAGATATGAATAGCTGTGGTAATTTGATGAGGAGCTGGCCCTCTTCGGGATCACACACTGAGAGGAGGCTTTGTTTATGTGCCAAATGGATTTATGGAATCAAATAGAAGTTTTCATTTCCTTGTTTGAGTCAACGTGCCAGGGATTAGGAGAGGGAAAAATGTGGGCAAAGATAAAAGTAGTTATCAGACACACCATGGTGGAACAAAGGCTCTTTGGTTTACCTGTAGCTTATGTTCTGATTTTCCATTTCACTTTGAACAGTGTCTTTAGTTTGGTCGATAGGGTTGGACTTGTCAAGGAAATTAGGATCCAGCCATGAGAAGTTCAAACACTTTCCAGCTGAAACTTAAGTTTCTTCAACAGAAAAACAAAACAAAATAAAACAAGTCACTAAAAAAGAAATAAAGTGACATAATGAGCAAAATTAAAGTGTAGCAATGAAGTATTTCTTTTTTTATTTTAGGATTATGTAAGATTAAGCAAAGAAGATGTCAAGAATAAAATGTAAATTGTCACTGTCAGTGGGAAAAGACAGCAGCCTGTTTCCTTGAACAGCTAGACACACTCTGTGAGGTACATATGCCCAGTTTCTGCTTTTCATGTGTTTGTATATATACTATCTGTGCATGTTTATTTTCCACAAGAGCTTTGGTCTCCCTATGCTCTTTGCACATTCTGGAAGTCTGACATCATCCCTCTTAAATTGTCCTCTGATATCATTGGCTTCATTTTACGCTTCCAGAAAGTTTGAACAAATCAATATCACAGTGTACATAACATCAGCTCAATGCCAGCTGCAGTAAGACCGCTGCCCATCGCAAACATCATCATGGATCAGAACTATTTGTGGCATTGTATGTATTTTGACTTTAAACATGCTCTTATTGACTTTTGTATGAGAGCCACAAGTTAGGTTATTAATTATCATGGTCTCGTCTCTAGTACAGGCAACAGCTGTATTTCATAGAGGGCTTGCAGACACTTCTTTTGTATAAAGTAATGGACAGAAATAGCCCTTTGTGCTTTAGAGTGATGTGTTTCTTACAAGCTACCACTTCATCAGAGCTGAAGGTACTGAAATAAATGGGCAGAATGAATGTTGATGCACCTGTTTCATTAACATTTACAGATCTTACTTTTCTTTCTACGATTTTTTTCATCATTGTGCATGGCATCTTTCCCAACCTGAACTCAGTGTGCAGGCATGCAATTTACAATGAGAATAGTGGAGGACTTAATGCAGCTTCTCATTTCAGCCACATTATTCCATCTGAAAGGATTTGATCCGTTGTAGTGAGGTAACTAAACTAAAGTTTGGTCTATAAGCTCACTGAAAAGGCTGTAATCAGCTGACTTTTCAGCGTTTTATGCTGACTTGTTATAAAACAAGAATCTACAACACAGTGTGTCTTGAGTGTGTGCTTGAAGTTACACACATGATATCATGCAAAAAGACATCAAATCAACATCCTCACCAAGATGGGCTTAGTCCTGTAAGATGTAAGATTAGTTTGTTATTTTGTTATAACCCTGTTTGGCTTACATGCTTATTCATCTAATCAATGTTAGTGGTTAGTTACCTTGGGAAACTGTTGCTGGGGTTAAAGGATTAGCCTGATGGCATTTGGGCAAAGCAAGTTTACTTGTATAGCACATTTTCATACACAAAGGCAATTCAAAGTGTGTAACACAATGCACAGAATTAGATAAAACATTTAAATGCATACATAGATTAAAAAATAGAATGCAAATTAGATTAAAACATTAAAAGCAGCAGTTAGCCTACACAGCAGCATAAACTAGCAACATGCAAGTGTAGATACCTGAACAGGACCAGCAGCTTCCACACAGTGTGGAAATACACTGCGGATATTTTGACAGAGCACTATATACACATAGACAGTGGGTGTGAGGCTGACATTTGTTGCAGGCCTCCTCCATATCTATCTCCCGCTCTGTGACCCACTTCACAATAAAATGGCTTAGAAATGGCAACCAAAAATAAAATAAGTGTTGGGGAACAGGGTGGTAATAAATGCATTCCCCTGTTTTGAATTCAGTGTTAGTATGATGGAGAGAGAAAACGCAGTGGCTGCTTCTTCTGAGCATTACCTTGCCAAGTGACTTATGACATTAGTTCTTATATCTGGTGATGGTTTTGTCAGGTGGACAGTCATCCATAAACACATTCCAGAGGTCCAGCCATTTTTCCAAAGAATGAGGAGAGCAATGATATTAAAATTACAGGCTTGTTTAGGTTTTGCAGAGTTATTGCTGTATTATGAAACTTTACATCTCTGACCCCAGGGTCTGGAAATGCCCACATGGACAGATGGCTTTTGCATTGTCCTCAGAGTGCTGGTCTATTGTCTCCCTGACGCTGCTCTGCAGATGCACCTGGCCCATAAGTCCTCCACCTTGGAATATTAAAGTTGACAAAGACTTCAGCGTAGTGGTGCTGCTGTCTTTTAGCAGTTTGCTAAATGTAATATTTATTGGAGGATATGTCCAGGAGGGTGAATACAGGAATAATTTAACTGAATGGGCTGGGAAGAAGTGCAAGGATACTGACATTTGCTGTTAGTCTTTGCTCATGTGTAAGGACATAGACTCAGTGTTGACCAGCCTGGTCATGAGCCTAACAGATGTGATCCTTTCTCTGTTCCTCATCCAGGCTGCCATGGCAGTAGTTCAGTTAATTTCTATCAGAGGTTCAGCCCAGAAAGTACAGGTTTGGGCCTTGCGTGCTCCCTTTCCAGTGTTTACCCTTCACCCTGTCAGCATGGCCATGGCTAAAAACAGCCAGCAGCTGATGATGTCCAGAACTGATAGAGGTCTCTGCTTTCATTAAGGAATCAGTGTGAATTTAACATTTGTTCTTCGAGGCCAAGCCGCAAATAAATCAACAAATATCTGTAGTTCTGTATTGGAACCACCTTGACTCTTGTTTCTCTCTCTTTAGCTCCATCCCACTTCACCTTCTTACCTCCCTAGTATGTGATTTCATGACTCTTGTCCATTGGCGTCACAAGAAACAGATGTGGGGGAGATTCCTGTAGGTTTCTGTTTTCAACCGAAAAGCTAGATGGTCAGATTGATGACATTTTGTTTGCATGTGAACATATTCTTCAGTGGATTTATAGAATTTCTCTCCACTTTCAAAAAACACCTGTGGCGCTGGGATGAACATTAAATCAAAGTTGATACTCTCACATCTCCACCTTTGCCATATAAAGAGCCAACCTAAAAAATAAATCATGTGAAAGCATGAAAACAAATTGCATGCTACATTACACCTGAAAAAGGAGCCACATCCATCATTAATTTATGCCTGATAGAGTATTATCTTGACAAATTATACTATTTGGAACAGAGTATATTAAACAAATGTCACTGATATACCTTGATGCTTTATTATGGCAGCCTTCTTTATAACTTAAATTGCATGATGATGATACAGCTGAAGCAATATGCTGAAATTTGATTTGTTTTCATGTTACAGGTATAATTTCTATGACAGTTACTTTTAGTATTTAATAATAAAATGACCAGTGCCATTTAATCGATTGCAGCTGAACTTGTCAAGCAGAAAAACAATTAATGTTGGATCTAAGTATTTCTTACAGTTTGTGTTTAGCCTGTGGTTAACCTGATAACTCTTAGAGTTGCTACAGAAAGTAAAAAGGTCATCAGTTCCTTCCCCTGGCTACAGAGGCCCTGTCACTTCACATTAGGGCTAACAGTCAGCTGCACCCCGGTCTGCTCTGTCTGGCAATCAGTTTGAGAGTCTGAAACACCTGCTCGTGTTAGGCAGTTTCCATGGAATAATGCAGTAATTCATCAGGAATTGATTGGGATTGGGGAAAAAGGGGGGAAAGGGAAACAAATATGTGCCTACACATACAGTAGACTCGGTTGGAAAGAACGCCAGTGTTTGTTATTTCAAACTAAGGAAAACCCTCTCTTCTTTTACTATGGGGCATCAAGAGGTTCTGCAATATGATGGTCTGCATGTGCCACTATGAAGTGGATTACACACCCCATTCCCTCAGTACAGTCCATTAGGTAATTGTGAAAAATATGAGCTGCTATTTGTTATGCCATGGGTGTCTATCTTTATTTATGTGAAGTAAATCAAAGTTTAGACATAAGAGTTAGCTCTATAATTGGATAAAAGGCTACTTGTTCTTTAGGATTCTGTGCATATCCAAGAACTTTAAATCACAAGTGGCACTCAGCAGGCAGAACAAATTATACCTGAACGGTCTCGGCTCCTCACACAACTTTATGTCTTTGTGGAATTTCCTGGATCACGCTGTTAGCTGTTTTTGGAGGACGTGATTCTCTTTTTAATTCCTCTCAAATCCCAGAGAACTCCTTCTTTGTTCGAGCACTTCTACAGTCCATCAGGCTTTGTCCTGACCTTTCTTGAGCCACTAACTGTTTTTGGTATCGTCACACAGATATACACTGATGCCCAAACAGCTCTGTCATTCACTGGTTTTAAATGTTGCAGGAATGTTTAATCAAGGCTGGGCCTCAGATCTGTGCAATCATTCTTCCTTTGGCTTCCATGTTTCCACCATTTTAACAAATCCAAGTATTTCCACACCTTCCAGAGTGGAGGATGGGTATTGATGTTGTTGCCAGGGTGGAGCACTCTGTATGGAAGATATGATAGCAAGGATTGGTGAGTCTCACAGGTCTTTATACATCCCACACTATTCTTCAACCACTGAAGCAGTAAGCATCTTGCTCAAGCTGGATTTCGCACTCTGAACAAGCATTTTGAATTGCTTCTTTCCTTTCAGAGCATCCTTCTCATAGCCTCTTTCACTGGCTTGTAGTTTATTTTGATAAACTGTACTTCAGAGCAAACTACGACCTCTAGTGGTCACCAGAAAACACAGTTTCATATGTGTGATTGAGAAGTTGAAACACACTGGATGTCTTTTCACGAATTACCTGTGGTGAAAAAGCTTTTCCACTGCATTGTAATTTGGTTTGCAGCTTTTTTAATGCTATGTTTATTTGATGTCATGGGGAGTGGTAATGACTGAAAATTTGACCTTTTCTAATAACAAAACTGATAAAAAATACTGGGGGTGTGGTGGAACGTTCCGCCTGATCTAGGAACGGGTTGCCTTGTTCCTGCTCTGCTTACTTGCTGTTTACTTTGTCTCCTCAACCTGCTAAGACATGAGATATTGTCTTCCTACTCACAGGCATTCTACAAACTGTCTCTGCTAAGCCGGCATACACACACACTCCCACAAATAATTTCCCCCTGTGTTGATGGGTGAGTGAGAAAAACATTCCTCAGTCAGAAGGTGGATGTGCCCTGAAGAAGTGTGTGTGTGTTTGTATGAGAGAGGAGAAAAAGACAAAGGTCATTTCACAGCAGTTCAAACCACAATCAGCTGTCGACGCTCCTGCAGTTCAGGAGACACTATCACATATGCACACACAGTTCACACATGTATATATTTGTTTTAATTCCTTGCGGGTACTTTATATTGACTTCCATTCATTTCTTGGAGACTTTCTTTAACTATAACCAAAGCCTCTACACCCTAAGCTTAACTTACTCCTAACCTTAAACCCAATCATCACCCTAAACATTACATGATGGGGACCAGCACCCAGTCCCCCCAAGAAGGTCTGAGTCGCTCACTGAGAGTATCTAAAAACAGGTTTTGGTCCCCACAGTGTTAGTAATGCAGCAGAGACACATGCTGAAGAGTGGGGCCAGGTGGATTACATCATGAGTTGGGTATTACTTCAGGTGATGCCTTGTCATCTGCAGGGTGCTGGTATTGTCTATGGACTTAGACAGTGGAGTTTAGTGAGAGGCATTTTGTCAAGGCAAAGGCCAAACAGTAAGGAAATAAATATGTTGTCAAGGCAATATCAAGCATGTTCCCTCACGCCTGTGACTGGCAGCAGGAGTATTTCTGAAGCCCTGCTGCTGTTTCTCTACTTATAAAGACCTGTGACACATGATATGAGCAAAGCCTGGGAAAAGCATGGCCGCAGTTCTTTGGGGAAGCTCGGGGGGGGTATCTGAGGTCTGTGTTCCTGGGGTGTCATGCAGACCAGTGTGTAGAGCTGAGGGCTGCTGGGGGCTCTGGTGTGTGTTCAGCTGGACCTGCAGGATGTTTTTATAAAGAAGGTGATCCTCACCTGCACAAAGCAGACACACACACAGGTGCTTACAGGCTTTAGCTCTGACAACAGAGGGTTACATGGTCAGTGCACCATGCATCACTGAACAATATGTTGGGCATGCGGCACGTAGGTCCGTCTCAGTGCAGCTGCAGCGCCTTTCCAGAAGCCTCTGTCTGATATTTGCTTCATGGCAGCCAAGCTCATACAGATTCTCTCTGCTGTCAGTCTGTCGAAAGGCATGTTCAAAAATCTGCAAGTTTGGTCTACCCTGCCGGGCCTCAGAGGGACCTCCACTTGCATGTTTCCCACAGGCAGCAGCAAGAGGAGGAGGAGGAGGAGGAGGAGGCCTGTTGCTCACAGCCAGTTTTGTGTAGTTACAGTAACTCTCTGTCTGTTCCTCACTATGAGCAATAAATAAATAAATAAATAAAGGGAACTGCACTTTATAACATTTTAATTGGCTTTGCTAGCTTAGCTGTGGTTCGCCTGTGGTTACTGCGGTCAAGCAAGTATGAAGTGCAGCAGCCACTTCATGTTTTAGGCTCTAAAAGTTACTACACTCTCTCTGTCTCTCACTCTCTAAAGTCTAGGAGCGCTGTACCACAGAGGCTGATGTTTGCTGTGAAACCACTTGTCTGAGTTTCTGCATGCTGCACTGAAACATCCCAGTGAACTCAACAATAGCCAAAACCTGTTTCTGGTGGACCTCCCGTTCTGCTGCCTGTGTGCATGTGCTGAGTGTTTTGATATGTTTTGACTTGAGGTTTTTTCAGTGTGTGTGTGGTTTCCATGCCATTGGAGTTGCACTGGATGGGATCCTGTCAGCATGGAGCCTCGCTGTGATGAAGCCTGCAAGTGGCATCTGACAATGTCATTACTTGAAAGAGCTTAAGAGATGTGTGTCAGTGTGTTTTTATACACGGTATGTGCATGCGTTGTGTGTATTCCTCATACTAGGTTATAATAGGGATTAAGCAGTTATCCAGAGTGGTCCCTCAGTTCAGATGAGATGAAGGCATAAGAAAGTGTCTGTGTTTCTTCTGGACTAGTGTTTCCTGGTTCCCTGTTATTCTGAGCGATAGAAAAGTCTCCAATTAGAGCCCGGGCCCACGTCACACATCTGCTGATCCCATCAACCCAGGAGTTTCCTACCTATTTATGAAAAAGCCATCCATCTGCCCTGCATGCCTCCTAATCCCCAGCCTCCATTATTCCTGTGAAGCACACTGTCACCATAGAAATCAAGAGTGAGAAACAGAAAAACAAAACAACAGACAGGGAGGAGAAAAAAAACATAATGGGGGAAAATGTAGAAGAAGAAAACAGGGAGTGAGGCAGGAAACGATTGTGAAAATTCTCTAAAGGTCAAAGCACTGGTAAAAAAAAAAAAGAAATTAAAATGGAGAAAAATGAAGAAAGAGAAAAAAGAATCGGCCATGAAAGTGTCAATGTGGAGTTTGTGACGCATTGTCGGTGTGGGCTTCGCCTCAGTGAATGGGTCTCAGGGGCTCTTTATTTTTGAAGCTTGACTGCAATTTGGACAAAGGGAGCCAGAGGTCCCAAAGAAGGAGCCGCCAACCCTGACAAGCTGCTGGAGGAGCCCTGCACAGGGTCACTTAGCGAACCCCATCCTCTACTACTCTGGAAGGTAACTTATGCATGTGCACACACTCGCACATGCATGCTGGTGCTGATTATCACGTGCACACATGAGATGGTGCACACTTACAGGAAATTTTCTTGTCTTGTGTAGTGGCTCGTCAGTTTGTTACTGTTTACTGTGTCCTCTTTCCACCATCGACGCCACCTTGAAGAAGTGGGGACTTTTTTTATTGTCTTCACTCCTCCTCAATTTTTATCAGTCTCACAAGAAATGACTCAAATAATCTGTGGCCATATAGAAACAATAAATAATACATGCAAAAAACTGTGAATAACTTGAGTCCTGCAAAACAACATCAAACAAGATGCAAAATCCAACCTATCCTGTTCAAGTGTATTCACATAGACACTGGTTCTTCACATACTAGTCTATGCATGTGCTAATTTGTCAGACTGGTGCTTGATGTAACGTTGTAATAGTGAGTGTGAAAGACATGTGGGCAGGAGAGAGAGAGGAACCTGACGTGCTCTTGTTTTGATGGGGATATTCCATTATAACAACAAAGGTGAAGTCTCCACAAGGCTCGCTGCTGATTGGTTGATGTGATTAGAAAATACATGAATGTATCATAAAAAGAGATGCCAAACCCTTTATAATGAGGATTGTGTGTCTTTTCCATGGATTTATTTCTCCACTGTATGACATTATTGCGTGCCTGTGCGCCTGTAACTCTCCCATCCTGACAGTCTTTGTCTGATTGCACACATGGGCCAACTACCTTGACTTTCCACTGAGCTTTTTACTGGTCAGTGTGGATGCAGAGCACCATTAGCCAAAGCCCATAAAACTAGCACAAGCATGTTTCATGCACTACAAGGTGTCAACTAATAGAGTCTTGGTGTCTGACAGTAGAAAAGAAACCCAAAGTGAATCCTTGGAACTTTGCTAAGCTCAGCTGAAAAATGTTACTGTGCTTTAACTCAGAAGAAGTCAGAATGGTTTATGAAACCTACTGTTCAGGTGTTTTATGTGCTTGACTGTTGAAAGCCATTGGCGCTGTCTTCTTTTGCCTGTGTGAAGCTCTTAATCTTTCAGTATATTAATTGACTTTGAGCGCTCCCACAGGCAGCATAAAGTCAAATGAAATAGCGCCAGTTGCATAAATTCTCCATCATAGGATGAAGACAAAGTCAATAGGAAACTGCAGATTCATGCTGTTTTCTTTGGGGGTTTATATGTGCACGTGTGTGTGTGTGTGTGTGTGTGAGAGCGAAAGAGATAATGAAATAGCAGGAGAGGATGAGAGAAAGAATGTGTTTCTGTCCTTGAAACCCTTTTTTTGTTTTATGTGTGGTTGTTGTGTGTGGGATTTTCACAATTTTGGTTTAGTTGAAATATTTTTAGAACCACTTAAAACACTTTGGACAATATACGTACATGCTCTAGCTTTCCACTGACTTAAAACATGGTGGCTGTTGGAGCCACTTATTAATGAAGAACTGTTAATAAAGGGATTTATTCATTAATGGTGAAAAGATCGTTCACCAGTATTTTACACATCAGTTACACAATCAGCACTATGAAGATTTTTAGTTATGTAAATCATGACCAGGTGTCACATCAGTGCAGAAGACATACAATATCAAGGAGTTCAACTAAACACAGTTTGGTTCTTAAAGGGTTGAAACTCCAGAAGTAGTTGAGTTGGTGCCAGAAACCCCTGGGTCCAACAGGTGAAAATTACACATAGTTTTAACAGTAGACACTGTAATAAGAGTAGAGTGTGTAAAAGTCACACGAGAGAGACACGCAAAGCATTCGGAGAGCAGTGAAAGCTGCCAAGTATATGGTGAAGTACAAGCAGAGGTACTGTACACTGTACCCTAGGGGGCCCAGTGTACAGTACCTCTGCTGCGCTAACCTGGGCCCCTTTTTTGATGTTGCTGTTGATTGATTTTCCCATCGTGCTGCTTTTCTCCCTCTCTAAATTCCCATTGTCAGTCCCCATCTGCTCTCTTCTGACACAGGTAGTTTTGGATGTGTGTCTGTGTTTGGAACAAAGTGCTGCTGAGAGTAAATGCAAAGTGACCAGTGGAGCATTCACTGTAATAAGGCTTGGCTGTGAGGAGAGGAAACATTAAGTTCTGCGCTGCACAGCAAACACCAGAAACTGCATTAAGCATTACAGTCACATTGTAATTTTACAGCCTGTTTTAGTATTGCTCATGACTCTAATGTATGAGTGAGGCAATCAGAGTGCATGAAGCTTAGGAATCCAAATGAACTTTGAAGTGCACATTTGTGAAATGAGTTTTCTGGTACGTCAGGCAGTTAAACTGTGGGAACCGGTGGACAGAATGAGTCCATGTGGCCTATCAAGCTGTCTGAGGTGTTTGTGGGTCAAGCTGTTTGAGGCCTGCTGCTGCTCAGACCTGATTGCTGCAGTTGTAAAGACTGGAGCTACAGCTGGAGAAGGGTGTCTGATCTCTGAATGGCGATGACAGTCAAAACAGGTTCCCTGAACATGTTGTTCCTCAGTGTCAACTGCAATATGTGATGCTTGTTCTAATGCCATTTGAAACTGTGCTTCAGTCTTTAAAGCAACTATATTTGCATGGATCACTGTGTGTAATGTGAATGGAATTACTTGTCGGGGCGAAGCCCATAGAATTCATCAGCGTCTACAATTTTCCCTCAGCCTGACAGAGTGTTTTAGCATCTTTCATCTCATTGATTTTGGTGTCTGGCCTGCAACTTTACTGTTTTCATTTAGTCTCACTGCTCTCATTACTGTACACCAGCTGCCCAGCACCAAATGGCAAACAGTCAATGTTAGCAACTCGCTGTTTAGCCTTTTGCAGGTGATGGGGAGCAAAGAAGTGATAAAAGAAGAGTGAATGGACTTATATTTATCAGGTGGACATAAACATAAATACTCTTGTTGTTACAGGGCTCTTTAGAAAACTGTTTGCTGACAGGTTCACCATGTTTGCAGCTTGTTTCCACTGCCCCCAAGTGGATAAAAATTATCAGGTTTTACTGGGTTAAAGTTTAACATCAACCTGCCATTTTTAAAGGTCAAAGTTCAAAGCATGTTTCACCTCTGTTCACACCCGACATCACTGACGGGTATGGTTGTGTCAGCAGTGTGCTTTGTTGTATCTGTAACCACACCTGACAGCAATGTCACAAAGTCCTGAGGTACACCTGTACACCACCATAGTCTAGTGAAAACCATACAATTTGCAGGAGGTGTTAAGTTACTCTTTAAAGATGAATTTTGAAGTGTCTTGTACATGTTCATGTATCTGTTCTTTGCTGTCTGACTCTTTTCAAGTTTGCATGGTGTCTGTCTGAGAAACTAACAAACAAAAAATGGTGTGTGTGCGGTCCTGCTAGTACACGTCTTCAAGACCCTGAACAGCATAAAATGGACCTCAGAGGAGCGAGCCTCAACACTGCCTATCACTCCATTACCAGTCACGCCGCTTGACTCAGACCAATGTGCAAAACAGCTGTGGAAAAACGCCTCATGCCTTTTCTTTAATAGTGTGTCTCCTATGAAATGTTTTTCTGCTCTCCCCATTTTTATCAGAAGCATAGACATACCCACCCACTTCTGTCATGTAAGATTGGTTCCCCTCCAAGTATGACATGATGGAGCTCATCTGGACTGAGTTAGGGTGGGGCACCCTGTGGAGATAGAGTGGATGGGAATGTCATACTGAATCGATAAAACTTTGTTAACATGTACGCGCTCACGGTGTGTGACAAACACTCAACTTTTAGGCTTGGTAGGATGTCCCTGTGTTCGGAAGGAACTGTTGTACCATGACAGCATGCCATTTTCCTTTTAGAACTGTCCTTGAATCTCTACAGTATCTCTTCTTTTCATACATACCCCCAGTCTCATTCAACAAAGTTGACAGAAGCAGTTCATGAGCCATGTGCTCCAGCTTGTGTCTAAGGTAATTCATTTTAATTGGTTGCACATTACAGAAGCAAAATTTCCAAGGAGAGTCTCTGTGAAGTTGTATCAAGTAATGGGAAACAACAGAGCCCGGTAAACAAAACATGAGTGATGGAGCAAAAAGAGAAGTGATCAAAAGAGGAGAGAATATGTGGACACGGCACAACAGGTGACAGTGGGACTGAAATGCATTTTTCCATAAAACGTGGCAAATATAATCATGTCAGAGTAGGTAACCCTAAACTTCACCGAATAGATGAAAAGCTGTACATCAAGATAAGCACTTTAAATCTAAATTTGTTTTGATAACATGCTCTGGGTCAAGGTCAGATTTCATCAAATTTTAGTCATAAAAATGAAAGATGTCTGATTCAATCATGACAGCTCCCACTGATCTGCAGCTCAATCAGGAGTCAAGGAGTTTGAATACAAAACCCTGACACACTACAAAACATAAGTAAAGTCCATACCTAACCATTAGCTGCTCTATTTTTCACAGAGTTGCTCTTATGTTCATTAAGTCCTGGCAGGCTGCCCAATTCCATGGAGTGTGCGGTAAAGCCAGCGCTGGATTGGTACTCCCATTGTGCAAGTGAGTTTGGGGGGAGAAAAGGTAGATCAGTTCCTCCCTAATTTTGCACAAACAAGTGCAGAATCTTTATGATAAAATCATGGCCAAATTGAGGTTATAACCACGTGTCAAGTCATGTTGTGTCTTCACAGCTTATGGAATATTGTTTATATAACATTCATGTTTATGTGGGGCATCTGGTTCAGTGGCTCAGAACAACGCAAAGGCTGAGAGAAGAAGAATACTGTAAATGTTTGTGGTTGGCTGGTCCATCTTTTTCTCAGTTCAGACGCTAATTGTTTCTACTTGTCCTTTTCGTGCTGCACCGATAAATCCCTTGCTAATTGATATTTGAATTTTCCTTATGAGGAATCTAATTATGAATACATTTTCATTTTCTATTTAATCTTTCCAGCTATGTGATAATGTCTTCCAATCAACCATAGCACAATACTTTTGAATTTGCATAATAAAATGTGATTTGTGAGGACACCTGCATTAACCCTCCCTTTTTTCAAGCAGACATAAAAGCATACTGTATCTGAAATAGCTGACATTTACCCTACATCTTGTTTCGTTATGTAAAAAAGATTCTAATGAGAGACATCAGGCTTGTTTTCCAGTCTTTCTTGAGCATGTCGAACACTCAGCCCAGGACGCATCAGGCCTGTTTTCTTAGCCAGCCTTTGATGCCAACGCAGAGCAATCAGACTAATTGGCCATGGCAACACTGATGAAACCTTTCAGAAAGAGAGGAGGAGAAAAACACAGACTTGGAAAACTGAATCAATATCATTAATCATGGGCAGGAATCTGCTATTAATGTTGTCTGTTTTCTATTAGGGGCCAAATACAGACGTTAGCCATGCTGAAAGGATGGGGCTTGTCTGGGTGACTGCTGTGACCCCGGCTGTCCTCGGCATGACCAGACACAAAAGCTCACAGCAGAGGTCATAGCACCCGTTGTCACCCCTGAAAATTAAAAACACAGCCTCATCTCTATCTCTCAAAGTCATAGCGGTCGGTACGACACGCATCTGCACGTGCAGCTACAAAACTGGTTCTTTGCTGTTTTATACCGTAGGTATCAAGAGGAGGTATGTGCTTTAGACACAGCAGTAGTGCAGCCTTTGAAGGGCAGATGATATGACTGTCTAGTGGATTCAAAACATGCACAGTCATCTTTCCTTTGAGCAAGGCTGTCTGGACAGCTGTGTGTGGTGCATTTTCTTTTGCTTCTTTTTTTTACTGAACATCTTTGTCAACAATGAAATTGATGTATTGGACATTTAGTCATTTGCACTCTAATTAAGCCTACATGAATTGTTCTTTTGGCCACTTGTGAGCAGCAGAAACAAGCTGTAAACACAACGTTGGCATTGTCACATTTAAAGTTTATATAGTGGATAACTGTTTATTTAAACTGTGCAGTAGTTTGAGAAACACCTGAAAATTAAAACATAATCAAAGTAAAAAATAAAGAAAAAAAAGAAACATATCAAACATGTGCATTTCTCAAGAACACCAAGCTCTGATGTTTCCAGTTCTATCCATGGTCTAAATGCAATTGATACAGCCCAGTGCTATATTAATACTAAAGAATTGAGTATTAGAGTGTCTTGCAAAGCTCCTGTTGAACATCAATCTCAAAAATCATGACCATACAAAGGGCTCAGGAGGGGCAGTCTTTTCCTACATCTATCAAATAACTGTAGCGCCTTATACTAATCAACCTCAGGGGACCTACTGAGGCATAAGGTCCGATAACAAGCGATAATAGGCCATTGAATGGTGTGAAAACACCTGAAGAAAGCTATTTAGCATCGCTAGTTGAGGCCAGAGCTCATAAACATAACACAGTGCCTCATAATTAAAAAAAAAAGATTATAGCAGCTTTAATTTTATTTTGCTGCACTGACACTGAGAGTAATTATTTATGAATAAAAAAGATTTTATATAAAGAAAGGTTAGAGCATGGCAGGGGTTTGAAAAAGAAAGACTCATGAAAATGGAAGATCCACTGAGCACTGCTCTGATTTGGGGTAACATGAAAGGCCTTTTCACAGGCAATTGGGACTTTATGAGAGCTCTCCAGATCAGAAAGGCGGCCTGGCCTCCAGTGCCATATACAGACCATAGCGGCTGTTCCATCAGTGGCCATTCATCCTCCAGAAAACAGACCTTACTCTAAGACCCCGATTAACCAAAGAGAATGATGAGAAAACTACCTCAAGTGGAAAGTTTGTTATGCTAATGTGTTGAGGGACTGCAGGGAGAAGCGTCAAGCATGAAGGGTGTATGGCTGCGGAGGATAAATACTTAGGCTGCTGTCCCAGCTCATAGCTTCAGTGCTGGTGCACTGAGGCAGTGCACGCCTATTACTTTCCAGAGGGTGGGAAGAGGGAGTGGGGAACACAGGAGCACTATGAACTATGCCCCTTCTCCCTCTCAGTCATTTTCTTCTTCCCTTGTCTTCCTTTGCAATCCCTGACTTTGATGTATCACTGCTAGTTATGCCAGATTTGTCTTGGCTATTGAATCCAAATGGAAAATTCAATGTAACAAAATCTTCATTGCATGCTTAGATGTAAGTTTTAAAGATGGAGGAACTATTTGGAGGTGACCTTGGTTCTTGAATTCCCACTAATCCCTAACTAAACACAGAGCTCTTCTGCAAATGACAAGTCTCTGTGGAGGTAGTGACATCATCATTACGAGACATGTCCATTGTCAGCCACCTGTGGGCAAGGTGAATTTGTTGTCATGGAGACAGAAACACTGCTGTATATACA
>NW_018128097.1:569147-570579 GCF_001952655.1 Monopterus albus
TCCATATATATATATATATATATATATACATATCTCTGTGTGCTGGCAGTGTGATTTTACATTTGCAAAACTGAATTTTGCACAAATGTGTGTATTCTATATTAGGGCAATAAAAAAAATCTGGTGAAGACTAGCTAAAGCAAAACAACAGTAGTACCAGTCTTATTAGCATGAATTCAACGCAATCCAGATATACAACAGTTGTTCATATTGTTAACCTTACAAGACTAGCCAAGAGAAACATGTTTCTACCTGCTCACTTACTGTTTCCCATCAGTGAATCACACACACACATTAAGAAGTATTTGTGCTTGCAATCTTTTGACAGTGATTGCTTAGGCTTTAAAATTTTACAGTAGTCTCTGAAATGATATGCCATAGTAGGCACTGGGGTCTCTGTAAGTGTAGTCTGTTGGGATGAATGTATTTGTGTGCACTGGAACATTTGGGGTATTACAAACTGGATGAGGAGTTAATTTGATGCTGAGACCTGAAGGATCTCAACTAAGGTTCTGTTTGGAACCATCAGTTTCTTTCCAGGCAGCTGTTGGTCACGACAGCAGCAGGACTGTAACACTGGATCCAGCACAGGAGAGGCCAAGTCAACTGCCAGGGTCTATGTGACACTGCCAGTGGAAAGATGGAGTGTTTAAAATACATCAGTGGAAAGAGCTTCAATGAAACCAGCTTTCCCCCATTGATAAAAGCAGTTGTGGGGTGAACTGACTTGCTGGTTTTACCATTCCTGTGGCAATGCAGGCCAGTTGGAGACAAGTGGTGTAAGGTTTTCATTCATATTATCAATAAATTAACAGCAACAGTTGCGACACTAATAGATAATATATTTACCAATGATATTGAAAGCAAAATGACAAGTGGCTTACTTATAAATGATATTAGTGATCATCTACCTGTATTTTTGGTTTATGACTGCCATTTTAGAGATGAGAGGCCAAAAACAAATCTTTTCTATAAGAGGTTGATTAATGAACAAGCTGTAAGGAGGCTTAAGGAGGACTTAGGGGGGCAGGACTGGAAAGCAGTTTACAAAGAGGAAGACTTAGACAAAGCATATGAACAATTTTTAAATATATTTAAGGAAGTATATGACAGGAACTGTCCTCGTAAGCAGTATAAAAACAAAAGGAACTACAGTGAGAAACTGTGGATAAGTAAGGGATTACAGAATGCATGTAAAAAGAAGAATGGGTTATATAAGGAATTCATAAAGGACAGATCAAAGAAGGCGGAAGAAAAATATAAGTCGTATAAGAACAAATTAATTGAGATTTTGAGGAGATGTAAGAAACAATATTACGCTAAAGTATTAGAGGATAATAAAAATAACATGAGAGGTACTTGGAATATATTAAATAATTTGATTAGAAATAGTCCCAGCAAGAGTAACTACCCCCAATATTTTATGGATAAT
>NW_018128097.1:572103-599594 GCF_001952655.1 Monopterus albus
TGTATTTCCATAAGTGGGGTAAAACTATGGAATAATTTAAGTGTAGACATAAAAAATAGTAATAGAATTGATGAGTTTAAATATAAATATAAAGGTATGTGTCAATCAAGATATATGCAAGAACAGGTTTAACGATTAATCAGGTGTAACATTGTGGTGTGGTGTAAGAATGTTAACACTATGTAATAATTCTGCTTGTGTGATGTAGAAGATAATTATCAAAGTATGTAATTATGTAAGAATGTTAACAATCTGTAATAATTTTTTAGTATATCACCTGCGTGGTGTAGAACAAAATTATCTATGTAGAAATACTGCTTGCAAACCAATGATGGTAAGATGATGTCATGGGGTAGGACTAGATAAGTCTAACTTCTTCCTACTCCGTTCAAGCATGTACTAGGTATAAGCAAATTGATAATGCATTTGTGGATATGTGTGAAATTATGTGTGTTGACATATTGACTGTCTTTACATGTTTGAAAGAATAAATTTAAAAAAAATCAAATCAGTTATTAACGCTTTAATAAACCCCTTTGACTTTACACATTTTAGCTACACTGACCAGTCACTTTATTAGGTACACCTGTACAATTGTATGCACTTCACAATACAACACTTCCTCCTTAACATCTGTGTTTATGAAGCTCAAAATGTTTCAGTTTTTGGTACAGACATTCATGTTGCATTCTGGATGAACTGTTATAACATTTCATCCTGCACCATAATTAGGTCAAAATTTACATTTGTCTACTGTATTGGTTTCTGAACAAATACTTGCAAAACTAATGGAACTCGATTAACATGCTAACATTCTAAATTAGCACATTAGTTAGCTTAAACATCTGTGTTAAAGTTTAAAAAAATATACCAGTTTAACATCAGTATGGTAGCATTGTTATTGTGAGTATGCTGATGTTGTCATTCACAGTACTACAGCTGAACAGAGAACTAGCATGGCATTCATACCTGAATGCAATCCTTTTATACCAGGGGAAAAGAAATTCAGAAACTTCACCAAATAAAACACTGTGTTCCTATTTATACTGGCAACAGACAGGATTTTGTTGGCATTAATTTCTGTTATCCCAACTGATTACGCAGTATAAATCCTCAGGTATGTGGCAATATTGTACAAAGTGAGACAAAATTTTTTTACTTTAATATGAGTAGCAGCTTGCAGCATGCCCTGTTTGTACGGTTGCCTGTCTGCATTTCAAAGGCATGCATGTATCATACAGAGGGACTGGTCCAGATTTCTTGGGGGGCAGACAAGGTCAACAAGATGTACTATGACTACCAACCAGCCCCCTGTGGCTCCAGTCTGCATCTGTTACATTCCTTGCAAAACACAGTCTCTCCATTTGTTTTGATAACCTGAAGCATGAAGACACATTAGTGCCTTCTTCAGGGGGGTTTTAAATGCTAAGGTTGGGATTCCTTCATGTAGTTTACAATTCACTGACTGTGCCACCTTTGTGTCACAGTGCTGGAAGCTCTGACTGCATTACTCACTGCTTAAGCCCCTTTCCACCCTCATACACTTTGTATTAGCTCTTTATACCTGAGTCTGTCTTTCTCAGCATCCCCCACATTCATATATCTTCCTAATTTCCTTTACCTGTGCCTTGTTTACCCTCCTGTCTGCTTTTTGCTCTCTTCGCTCCTCAGCCATCTTGTCTTTTCTTCCATCTCTCTCCCTCCCACATTCATGTTTTTCTCTTCTATTTATTTCACTCTTCCAGTTTGCCTTTATGACTCTCCACCCCTGTGTGTTAAACTAGAGCATAGAAACAGATTCCCTTAGGTGCCTGCTCTGGAATCTCATCCACGATGATAAGTCCAGACCCTTTCCATGCAAAAATGGGAAAACTGTCAACCTGAAGGTTTAGAGGGGAAAGGGAAACAAATCAAGCAGTTAAAGTGTTTTTGCAACCTTTCAAATGTAAATTACTGTCACTGATGGGGTCACCTGTTTACTCAGTGCATTTGTATGTAAACTCATTCATTTGTGTATGGTTCAGATGGGGTTCTTATAATTTACTGTAAGATGCAATAGCAGGAGACAGATTAGATGTTGTCACCCAGATTTTCTTTATGCCATATTATTGTTCTGTCAGAACTTGTTTTTTTTTGCATGAACTGGCTTACCTGTCACCAGAGTGCTGACACTTGTCCTCTCACCAATCAGAGCCATGTCCTCAGGAGCTAGTGAACTCTGCCATATGGCAAGCAAAGGACAACCATCAAACCGAAAGAATAGGTAGAAAATAAGATTTGTCCATTATTAACAAATGCCACCTGGATTTTTCATCAGCTTTCATACATTGGCAATCAGTCTTTAAAGTTTATTTATCCTGGGATCCCTTCATATCATTAATCCTGAGAGTGACTGACTGATATATACTGTAGATGTCATTCTCTCTGTGTGTGTGTGTGTGTGTATATATATATCTATCGGCACAGTTTGTGTGTGTGTGTGTGTGTTCATGAGGATTAGTGACACCTGTGGTGGAAAAAGACTGATTTGGTCCCATGTGAAGCTGGCATGGTTACGTCGGTGGGACTGGATCATCAGAACCCAATGAGGCCTTCCACTGTCTACCTCAGTTGATTCCCTGATGCACCATCAATGAGTAATCTGTTTTCAGAGACAGTATGGGAAAAAGGGATGTTCACATTTTCATGTTCTAGTTATTACTGTTATGTGTTCTCATTGCCTGCCCTGTCTCAACAAAGTCTGAGCAGGAGAGGGGAAAAAAACCCTCTAATTTTCCTTCACCTACTTAAATTCATATCCTGCAGCAAAACATCCAGAAGAGCGGGGGTGGAGATGGGGGGTGTACTCATCTGTGTGTGTGGCATTTTTTATGTTGTGACTGTGTCTGTGTTTCACAGAAAGAGCATAAGCCACAGATAAGCGTCCTTGGGGGACACTGGAAGCCGGTGAAAAATACAAGACAAACAGCGCCTAAAACTGTGAGATGATAGACTTTCCAGCTGCCATCTGTGTCCAGTGCTGCTCTCTGTCTTTTCCCCAGTCTCTGTTTGTATCTCACCAGTGGCACCTAACTACCACTTCCTTTTCACTCAGCCAGATAACACATATTGATACAACCAATCATGGAAAACTAACACAAGGCAAATGGAAAGTTAACATGAGGTGATGAAAATGAGTTTAAGTGAGAGGATGCCTTTTGTTCTCATTATCTCGAAGGAGAAAAGGTTCACCTCCAGATCAGATTTTCCATATTTTCAGTGACGAAGAGGTGGTTAAGTTTAGACAGTGCATGGATAGGGTTTCAGCTTTCAAAAGGGCTCTTGAAAGCCACAAAGCTGCTACAACTGCTCTTTGATGTTCTACACCAAATATTATCCTGTGGTTAGACACAAGGTATTAGTATATCACTTGGCAAAATGCAATTAATCAGTTTGATGACAAGCATAGAGGTGAAGAACAATGATAGCGATGAAATACATTGAAAAGAATGAATGAAAAGAGCTCTGCACATGTTTTCAAGGCAGCATGTAATACAGAATTCGCCCAGGAGCATATGACACACACGGCGTGATGAAACGCCTTTATTAAAACACAGCCCTCCGTCGTGGTGTGGCCATTAAAATTTCCATGATTGTTGCAGACACACAGGTCTCCACCCTTGAGCCGATTTATTTTCACACATGCTGGGTGAGGTGTCTGCAATTCCTCCCCACCCTGTCATTGTTTGTTCTGCTGCTAAGTGTGAATATGAGCAGAGGCCGGGCAGAAATATAGCCCTGTTTAAGGACTTCTCCTGCTCCGCTGAGCACCGTTTGCTGATGTTACACCAACCCAGCAGCTTTCCAGACATCTGTAGTCCACCGTGTCTATCACTGAAGTGAGAAAGAGACCTTCAGGCTCCTCAGTCATCTTCAGAATCTGAACATTTGTCTTCATGATGCAAAAATGCAGAAATTACATGTATTATTCTGAGTCCAACATAAATTATTCATACATGCATAATGCACCAGAACAAGTTTCTAGACATTTCTCGGTGCAATGCATTGGTGCTAACAGGTTAATTGTAGAATGCATTAAGTCCTTTTCTGCGTTGTGTTAAGGTAAATTGCAAATGACGTGTGAGACTATGTTATGTGAAGTCATAGCTGACGTTTTCTTGTACTGGTCTGTCTCTCTAATTACTCCTGTGCTCATGTCTGATTTTTGCACACATACCTTTTGTCTAAATGTGGGTGACTCCAAACAGCTAGTCTTTGATCACCTGGAGCCACACCAATGACAATATGTTAGGATGAATGCAGACTTTCCAATATGGGCTTCATATTGACTTCAAACAGACACACACATGGTGAATTCCCTGTCCAGACACTGAAGCATGCAGAGAATGAAATAAAAATCTTATCAAACTCAGTACTGCATTATCTTGCTAGGTGGTAAAGAAACAGAGACAGACATACAGTTTGGTAACACAAAAAACCCCAATAATGCTTCCACTGCTCTTCCTTAAACACATACATATAAGGGCCTGGTTGCCCAGATACACACATACACACACACACACACACACACACACACAGCTCCCATATGAATCACCCTCGGAAACACTTAGCATCATCAGCATTCCCTGAATCAGGCTTGACTGCAGAGCACACTGAGAGTCATGAGAGTCTCAGGGGTCAAATGAAATGCACACTCTAAGTGCCACTTCATCTTCAAGGCATAACAGTGAGCAGCAGCTCAAGAGCAAACTCAGAAAACACAGAATTGTGTCAGCCATTGTGCTCATCTCACCAGTTAATGAGCCTGCATGGTGGTACATTGTAAACCTGGGTCTTTTTTGCACTTTCCTGTAGCCACGCTTGACTTCTTCCCAGATGGGCTCTCCTCCAGCCGCTACTGTCTGTTTATGAAGACTACCACCACCGGGGCGGCATGAAATGCACCTCCAACATGCTCCACTCTTACAAATCTCTATGACAAGGAGTCTGCCTCAACCTGCTGATATGTAGGAGTTGTTTGTGTTTTACTCTAACACAGGGGTAAATGTTTTGATTAAAAGGCTGTTACTATTTTGCTAGTCACAATGGCTTTGTAGTGGAGGGGTTTGCTGCTGTGCTGATGGATGGACGGCCGCTCCCTGCCTCCAGTGAGCGGTTGAATGAGAGAGGAGCTGTCACCACAGGGCCACCGACACTGTTGCCTGAAGAGCAAGCAAAGCAGAGGAGGTGGGGGTCAGCGAGAGAACGAGCTGCATGGAGAGCCAGTGACGGACTACGTGCTGAAGTTGGAGAAGATGTCAGAGAAAAGAGTAGGCCTAACAAATGAGAGGGGGGGAACATGTGTGATGTAAGAGAGGAGGTCAGTATTGGGTGCAGCTCACTTTATGCTTCTGTCTCAGAAGACACTGCAGAGAGGGAGTCAGTATTACGTAAAGGAAAAAGAGCAGGTGGTGCTGTGAAATTCTCTACAAAGCGTGTGATCAATGATCCCACTGGACTGTTTGAGTTAAATGCTCCAGTAGCTCTGGGGTCCAATGACCTGATGAAAAGTCTCCCAGCACTCAGTAATGGGGAGACTGTTACACTAGCTGCTACGCACTGTGTTGGATGGTCACGTCAGAGCATGACGGCGTGACATACAGTAAATCTTCAGAAAAAAGGATGAAACTGTAACGAGCTCTCTGACATAAGATCAGTTTGTTTCTGCAGGGCTTTCTCTTTTTTTGTCTTATAATGATAACTATGGTACATAGAAGCACAAATCTAATTATTAGTGTAATTGGATAGTTTGATGTTTACGTAATCATCTATTAAAAGGCCTCAATCTCCATTGTATATCAGTACATATCAAAAACCGCTTAGAGGAACACTACAAAAATCTCTTTTTGCATGAAACTAACTTTTGACTTTAAACATGTTTAAATTTGAGATCCTTCAAAGATCAATTATTAAAAGGTGCATTGTAAACTGTTGATACTGATGATATGGGTGATGGAAAGGCTGTAAGTCTCAGAGTGCCTCCTGCTGGGGAATCCTACAAAATGCAACTGGTGTTGATTTATTTAGTTCTAAAATGTCGTAAAGTTCACTTAATGAGAACATAGAAAGAATTGAACATCATTTAAAAGGCACTTGAGTGTTAGCAATTGTGTCTCTGAGTGAATATTAACTGTTGAAAAAAGCCTGGAGTGATTCTGGGTTTGTCAGTGTGTTATTCTTATGAAATTCTTTTCCCACACTCTTGGTAGCCTGTGACAGTAGAGGAGAAAAAATGGGAGCTCAGCAGTGGTGCAATACTCAAAATGTTTTCTTAAATTATCTGTAAGATCTTTATTTGTTTTCATGTTTTTAAGTCCTAAAATGATTAATTTATTAAGCCTTTTTGACCTTAAAACATCACTATTTACATCTTGTATTTTTGTTTCTTTTTTTTTTAGCACATCGACTGCACTTTGTCAACTGTTTAGCCAAGAACACATCTTGCTTGTTATATCAGTCCAAAAACATTGTGTCATATGTTAATAAAACTAGTGTGACTAGGAATGTGTATAGGATGACACTGACCCATCAAGGAGACAATATGTCCTAAGAGATTGGCCTCAGTTTCTCTGGCTCCAGAGCAGTGGATGCTGTTGTATTTATTGTATATATCACCCATAAAAGTACAATAAAAGAGAATAATGTGCATCTCAACCTCAGTAAGAGGAAGAAGCTTATGGACAAATACCACTTTGCATTTGTCTTCATTTTGCTGGCAATGATACTACTGCAGTTATTTTACGCATCTTTACTGAAAAATGGATTATTAATACTGTACATAACATGCCCAAGTACTGGATTTGTCAGTTGTTTAGTAATTAATTTCTGTTTAAAATTTTTAATTACATTTTTCCTTGATGTATCTGTTTGTCACTGCTATCCACATTATAACCACATAGTATCATTAAAGTTTAACTGAATCCACTCAAATCTTGAAAGTTTAACCAGCTGGTTGTGTAAATTATTACATTAAACTCAAATTAAAAACAACCCAAGATGACGTCTCTCACTGAGCATGTAGTAGAGAGAGTGAACATTATTTTTTATGTTAGAAGTTAATCAACTGCAGCAACATTCATGGCTGACACTCAAACAACACTGATCCAGTTTAGCTCGTGGGAGGTATTGCCTGCAGTGAGTTTGACAGAAATCCATCAGTTTGTGTACCTACAAATAAAGCACACAGACATAAACAAGAGCACATAACTGAAAAAATAGTGCAAAAGTTTAATCCTTGGTTCAGGTCCAGCTGGAAATCTTCAGTGTATGTTGCATGTCCTCCCCCATCTCTCTTCCCTGCTTTTCCTACCACCTACTGTCAAATAAAGCAAAAAGTGTACTGACTCTGAGGTTGTAGAGATCAAATGTCATTACAGCCAGGCTAAAGTTTTTGCTTCTGAGGACTTACAAACAGTGTTGCTGTTGCATTTTGTCCATCTGAGAAAATGTACAAGTTTGTTTTTCAACTGTAAAATGTCTTGCTTAATACAATATATCTGCTGAAACTGAAGCAGCTCAACTGAATATAACCATCTTTAATTAAATGATTTACACATGTGCTTTTCTTTTTGTTACATGTGAAAATGTCTTGTGTGGAAATTAAAGCCTTACATGTATTAACTGTCTTTGTTTAAAATATGATTTCTGTATGGCTTTTATTCTATTCTTTTGGCCTATTTCTTAGTTTAAATAGAGCATGTCTGGGTGTAGAAATGAGAGTGATAACAATGGAAGGTCCACGACTTACTGCAGTTGTTCTGTCTGTTTTTTCCTTGTAAATAAATGTATCACAATAAACCAAACTGGAATTGGCAATTTGGAACTGGATGGAATTTCTGGTTCACAGCAGTTGCTCTCCTATTATTCAACCTCTGAATATACTTATTAAGAATACTTAAATAAAAAAAAATATTATACAATACAACATTGATTCTATTACCAGAGTAATATAATTAAAATGTATTATTTTAACCAGATCAACCACCAAGACTCAGCTGTGGTTTCTGTAGTGCGGTGAATCACTCCCCGATGTCACCGATGGATAAATCCCAGGAATGGTAGTCGAACGCAGAACACGACGGCGGTTAGATGGAATATGGCTCTCTCCAGAGGTTTGAGGTGCTGTCAGAGGGTTTTCTCTTGGATACCTGTCCTTATTATAACCTCCGTGGTTTTGTGGTCATACTACGCCTACGTATTTGAGCTATGTCTTTGTAAGTATTACCGATTGTGTTCGTTTGTTGTGATTTTGACCGCTGAACTATAGACCACGCAGATTGCCGCACAGCAGTGTTGACAAAAAATATGTTATAGATAGTGCAGGAGCTAGCAAACTAGGCGGAAGTGGTTTAGGGTGTGTGCCTCTATTTGGTTAAGGTAACAGTTAGCTTTAAAATGGCATGTAATTTACTTTCTCATTACCAATAAACGGTCAGTGTTAACCGTGTATTCATTCAGATACCTATTTTGGCTGTACGTGTTAGCTGGCAAATGTTGCTCCCCTTTGAATAATCAAACGGGTATTAGTGGAAACAGTTAGCTACACTGTTTTTAGTCATTGGCATCCGGCTTGTGTTTTTATTGTCATATTGTTGTTTTTTACAGTTACACTCACCAGCACATTAGAAAAGGGTGAGTTACCCACTTTCTTTTCTGCTACCAGCAGTGTGTCATGCTAAACAAGTTCATGTCATTGTTGTGTTTGTATAATCTGACTGTGTTCTGTGCTTTCAGTGGTCTATCTACTGGTATTTCACGTTTGCTTTGGGATGTTCTCCTGGACCTACTGGAAGTCCATCTTCACCCCTCCTGCATCACCATGCAAAAAGGTATCATTTGTCTCTTTAAAAGACAACAGACTCAATGTAAAGCTTTTGATTTACTGCACTATAAATTACATATATAATATATATATCAAATGTGGTGTTGACCATGATGCATGTTTATTGCTCTAGTTTCAGCTGTCCTACTCAGACAAGCAAAGATACGAGATGGAAGAGAGGCCAGATGCTCAGAAACAAATCCTGGTTGAGATTGCAAAGAAACTACCCATCTTCACTCGAGCTCAGTCTGGAGGTAGACCATCCTGTCAGTGTAATTTGTGCCTTTTCCCCTCAAGGATATAATTTCTGATTCTATTTTTCACCATATCTCTAAACCCCTGGGGTAACAAGGCAGGTACATTAGCCACAGTCTGTCATCTTGTACTTAACGTGTGTTTGTTGAAAGCATGTAGGCTAGGGTGATTACCTTTGCATGGGTTCCTGACCATTCCCATCCAGAGTAATCAGCCAGCATATCTCTCTTGTTAGCGCTGATTGCTACGACTAAGTCCGAGGCTACAGGAAGTAAATGAAGGGTAAGGTCAGCTCAAATGTCATTCATTCAACTGGCCATCCTCTTGTCTCCAGCTATCAGGTTCTGTGACCGCTGCCAGGTACTGAAGCCTGACCGCTGTCACCACTGCTCAGTTTGTGAAACGTAAGTCACCCTTTCCTTACTAAGCCATAAAAAAAAGAAAGAGATATTTGTTGGTCAGGGACTGTTGTGATAGACGCCTGCTTTCTTGGCACACTGCCTCTTAGAGTATCAGTCAGAGCTGCGGTTTAGCAAACCACTGTCATAATGCATGTAAAGAAATGTGTATTAAGATATGCTTTAAAATAGCTGCAACAGGAACAAAATTATGTGGTAGGAGAAAAATAAGTTTCATGCTTTTTTTTTTTCAGATGTGTCTTGAAGATGGACCATCACTGTCCCTGGTAAGTTGTAATTTACCCTATATGTACCTCATAGAATGAATGTATGCATTAATTTTGTTCTGACATCAGAACATATTTTTTCTTTTAGGGTGAACAACTGTGTGGGCTTTTCCAACTACAAGTTTTTCCTGCTTTTCCTCTCCTACTCCATACTTTACTGTGTATATATTGCAGCAACAGTTTTTCAGTATTTCCTCAAATTCTGGGTGGTGAGTGTCATTAACCTAAATTATCAGTCATGCTTAGCTGATAATACAGTCTACCGCAAGTTTGAGTTGTAGTCTGCACTATTTCAAAGTCACAACAACAGAGATCTTAAGCCCACTGTCATAAGTTATATACCTTTTTAAAGCCGGCCATTTTCTCAGGTTTCTGTTTCTCCTGTTTCTTTCTTCCAGGGGGACTTGCCAAATAAGCCTGCAAAGTTCCATGTCCTCTTCCTCATGTTTGTGGCGCTCATGTTCTTAGTCAGTCTCATGTTCCTCTTTGGCTATCACTGTTGGTTGGTGGCCAAGAATAGATCCACGTTAGGTGAGGGTTTATATATTTATTGGAACACTCTTAGATTCTGCTCATTCATCTGTTCTCACTGCCTAAATGATAGATAAATATATTTATATTCTTATTATGGAACAGGGTCAGTATATAGGTCCTATGTAAAAGTTGAAACATGGCAGTATATTCTGACCTACAGCTGTGTGCTTCCTTTTCTAGAGGCCTTCTCAGCTCCAGTTTTCGTCAGTGGACCAGACAGAAATGGCTTCAATGTCGGCATACGCAAAAACCTACTGCAGGTATTTGGAGAGAATCGGAGACTGTGGTTCATCCCTGTCTTCACAAGGTCAGTTTGTTTTCAAGACACGGTTAGTTAAGATGCATAATATACTGAGTCTCTGCTCATTTTGCATTTGTTATGCACCTGTGCTCTCACATTTTAGAACTGGCTCTACAAAATAAATTTATTTGCAATATTCACAGAATTAAAATGCTGAACAATAAGTCTGCAGAATACAGAGCTGTTTTTGTATGTAGCAACAATGGAGTTAATGGACAAAATGTGGAATGACGAGTAGGTGATGGTAATAGTCCTTTAACCAGCTTCCATGTTTTGTCCAATGTACATGTCAGCCAAGGGAATGGCCACTACTTCCCCTTGAAGAATCAGACTTCTGAGTCACAGAATCCTTTATTAGCTAATGAGGACATGTGGGAGGAATCAGATGATGGGTCTGAGGAAGGCAGCTTGGGTGAGTCACCTTAATTTTGTCATATTTATACTTCCACATGCACCTAGAATACAAATAGTTTTCAGTATCTTAAAACTAAAATAAGCAAATGTCTATATATATATTTTATTAAAGTTTAAAATTTAGAACCCTAAACTATTTTGTTGATCAGAATCAGGAACAAGTATTTAAATCATTTATCAGACAAAGAACGCCCAACATCCTCTGGTTCAACCTTGATGATTTGCTGCTTGTCTTTGTTTTATGTCCTTGTAAATCAAGCAGTGTTGGGGTTTAGACTCTTGGTTGATCAAAACATGCTAACTGAAGATGTGACCTTGTCACCTGTGGATGTTGTGATGCAAGGCTTCCACTGTTTTGACTTTGTACAGAAGAAATAATCAATTATTTGTAAGAAAATAGCCTGTTAATTATATATATTTGAATGTGAAATTGTGTGTCTGAAAGATATTAGACTAATATAACAGTAAAACAGCGAGTGTGCGTGGTTGTCACTGCCTAAGTGTCAGCCCTGTGATAGACTGGTGACCTGTCCAGGGTGTACCCCGCCTCTCACCCAATGTCAGCTGGGATTGGCTCCAGACCCCCCATGACCCTCGTTAGGATAAGGGGTATAGATAATGGATAGTTTGATATTGTACTTTTAATAAAAGAATAGACTTGATGAGTCCCAGTGGACTCATGAATAAAGGACAGTATGGCTTTCGTTTCTTTGAAAATGCCCTTGGTAACACGAACTGAGAATACTTGCAGTTGATCTGGATCCATCCTAAGACCTCAAAATTCTCATAACTCTGTTTTCCTGAAATAGAGGGTAAATGTTTAAGAATGATAGAACAAACCAGTATCGTGTCTACATGTCACCTTTGTACACCTTGTAGCATTGTAAGCAGTTCGGACATTTTGCCACCTTGGATTAAAAAGGTTTAGGGCCGTGGTTCTCAAAGTGTGGGGTGCGCCCCAGTAGTGGGGGATAAAGACACGACAGGTGGGGTGCAATGAACGGAGAAAATTAGAAATGGGTCATTAATACAAGTAAATTAAAATAACATCAGTTCGGGGCCTGGGAGAAAAAAGTGGAACCATAGTGCAACAATAACGGTTTAACATCGGCATGTTAACTGCAGCACAAGACTATAAGGAAACTTTCACATGGAGTGCAGTGTACGTAGTGGGCATAATAACGTAAATGGATAAATGTGTTACATGAACCACAAAAAATAAACTGATGATTCAGCACAAGCAGACAAAAAAAAAAGACAGGCAGTAGCCTTATCAACCAAAAAGCCCATGATGAAGCCCATCTTGCGCTTGGATTCACGGTGGGAATGGTGGGGCCAGAGGAGAGACCCATGTGTGTCTTGTGTCTTAACCCGCTGGCAGCAGACGGCACGAGACCCAATACATTTAGAGACAACACACCCCAGTCACGTTAATAAGCCACTCGACTTCTTTGAAAGAAAGCTGGCAGAAAACCGTCAGCAGAAAAATTGCATGGTAAAATCCACATCAGTGAACAGCAAAGCACAAATGGCTTCATTCAAAGTGGCATAGAGAATTGCACAGTGCATAAAACCACACACAATTGCTGAGCAGCTCATTCTCCCTGTAACTGTAGACATGGTGTCGATTATGCTGGATGAGACAAGTGCTGCAAAAGTGAAAACTATCCCTCTGTCAAACGATACAGTTGCACTTATATTTGATCTGTTTTGAACTTGGTGTTATTTGATATTTCAATACATTTGATATTTTAAAATTGGCCGATTTCGTTATCATTTTTATTGGCAAGTGGGGCTTGAAAATTCGCCCACCCTCTTAAGGGGGGGAATGACAAAAAATGTCTTGAGAACCACTGGTTTAGGGTCATGACTGTGAACTTTCTTTGCCACGGTAATCATACCAAGCAACTGCAAATTTGTACAGTATTTGTTCAGTTTCAGTGATCTGGAAGCAGCAGTCACACCCAGTATAGTAGTTTGCTGTGTTTGGATTCTAACCATAATATTCTACCACCACCTGGTGGTCTTATGCATCTCAGTGTTAACTACTGTACAGTCTAAATCAGTTATAAACTCTGAAAAACAGTGACTCATTTACAATCTGAAATGTCTTTCTTTCATTCCAGTTGAGGACCAAGACCCTTCTGTTACTATAGAGATGGAAGAATAATAATTTAATGCAAGGACAGAGGTACAAAGAATGTATAGTAATATCATACACACTGTGTACCATGAGGCAAATGCATTCCAAAAAAAAATCATATGGACACTGAAAAATATTCTGAAGGGGGCCAAACTTGTGGATCAAATCCTGCATTTGGATTGTCATTACCACTTTTACCATGGCATTTTACATAAGGATGAATAGAGGACCTCAATGGATGACAAGCAGCAGCATCACCTCTCCTCTCGTGGATGGATAAATCACAGTATCACAGTTTGATTCAGAAAAACTTACCTCACATACAGATCGGAAACAGTTGTATATTTGCCGGTGGTTATTCATCTCAAGACCAAGTGTTGTTTCAGTGTTGGGCTGAGTTTAGAGATGCAGCTTAGTTTTCTCTGTGCTGGGCAGTATCTAAATTAACTTCGCACTGATAACATTCCAGAGGTCTCCTGTAGTCATCACTTGTCTGACGTCTACTGGTTTGGGTCTTGCAGCATATTAACATTAGACTTTATTATTATTCTTTTATTTCCTTCACTTAACGAGAGCATACTAGAATAACTGACTTAACCTACACCTTATTAATATATTTATTCCTGTGTTATGGGAGCTTATTTCTTCAAGAATGTCTAGCATCCTGCTTGGGAGTAGACATGCCAACGTTTTGGGCATCTAGTTACAGAACTTATCATATGTAGTCCTCATAACCGTTGAGTTAAATGCCATTACAGGTCTGATCAGACTGGTGACAGTAATTTAAAAAAAGGTTCTGGTTCACAGCTACAGTTCATTACATCTGAAAATTAATGCTGACATCTCAAAGATAGTATTATGGCAAACTTAATATAATTATCATTTCTCAGTGGTCTTGCTGAATATGCTGCATTATATTATCACTGACTAAAATACAGTTGGCTGCATTGCTAATTAATACAAATATGACTGGGATGAGCGTACAAGACATACTGTGATAATCTTTTTTTCAAATAATAATCCCAATCCTGTTTTCTACCATGTCAGCCATCCCTAATACATCTGTGTGGATGCAAAGTGATAAGTGAGAATGGTTTTTGACATAGGCACAAAATCATGCATAGGAGAGGACAGAGATTCTTCTATGTCCTTTTTCATTTTTGATCTTTTTAAACATGCAGATAACTGTACATAGATATCTGACATCTGTTCCTCATCCACTGGTTGGTAGAGGTCAGGAGTCTTCTGCAATATGATGTTTAGATTTTTTTCTACCTGGTTTATGGATATTGAAATTTTTAATATCAATGAAACTGATTCTCCTATAGAGTTTTATGGATTTTTATTTACTTGGTTAAACCACTTCTGTAATTTACACCCATTAATAAAGTGTGGGGAAAAAATAGAACTTCATCCTACCTTAATGGTGTTTGCTAAACCAGATCTTCTTTTCTGTGTTGGGGAAGCCAAATAAAATGCTGCTCATGTTGAGAAAGCTGAGATGTCATTTACTGATTAAAGCCGTATGTCCTTTTTATCTTATGTATGATTCAGTGTTTGACAGCATGTATAAAAAAAAAAACCATTAGGGAAGATGTGGACGTTGAGTGTTTCATGTATATTCGTATATTTATTGTTATAATGTTCAGCTTTTCCTGGCGAGTTTATGGATTCATAGCTGCTGCAGGCAGTGTCTGTATATGTTGCTCCATCAAATGACACTTAATATACTGAAACTATGTGCTTTTATCAGATAGTAGGATATTTATAAAATGAAAAGATGACATTTATACCCAGTTTGCAGACAGGAGTTCAGTGTTGTTTAAATTGTCTTTGGAGTATGTGATTGTGGCGCTTCCCTTTTTCACTGAACCACCAAAAATACTGACACTGTGTTATTTGTTGTTCTGTCTGTTAACAAATATAAATTCTTTATTGATCCATGAGTCAACAAACAGAATAAAATGATCCATGTTGAACTCTAAACGGTTCAGTGTTTCCTTTGTCTAGCATGAAGATCACAGCAAAAAAAAAAAAAAACAACTACATTCGATCAGATTCATTATTTGTGTCAGTTAAAAACTCTGGGGATAGTAGCAATATTTGGCACAACAAGAAGAACACGAGATACACCTAAATAAAGAATACAAACTGCGGACCATGTTCCTCAGGTTGTCCTCGGTTAGTCAGTGCCAAAGTACCTCTGGCCAAAATGTGTCGGAGCCACTGGGTGAACCTCTGTGGTCAAGATGGTGATATCTGGGAACTCCTGGATTATAGATTTCGCTCCTAAAAGAAAATTTTAAAAATGATGAGATTACAACACTATGCTACTTCCTTAGGCATGGTCACATTATTCTGTAAGCATGCTACAGTAACACTGCAGTGGCCGCTACAAGGTTTTAAATGAATAAAAAAATATTGGCATGCTGGGAGAAAAGTCTGAGATAGGTTAAATCAACAGGCTTCAAGGATCAGAAAGTTTTACAGTTACATGTCCTTAGGATTTCAATATCGCTTGTGTTAAAGTGGAGATTTTTAGCTCAATGAGAGCACTAGGTCAAAGGGTTATATAAACATTTGAAATCCTTCACTGGGAAACCAAGAATATCCACATTAAATGTCATGGCAATCTGGATAGTAGCTGACGGAGGGAAAACTCCAGTTACAGGTCGACACATTATTCTGGAATGTCCAAAATGACAACTGAATCCTCACAAGGAGGATATGCTGGGTAAGACTTATCATCAGTAGTGGCACAGAACAGCACTGTGGTTACCAGCTGTATATAAAACTGATCAGCCCTAACATTATGACCACTGACAGGTGAAGTTAATTAACGTGTTACAATGGCACCTGTCAGTGTGTGGGTATATTAGGCAGTAAGTTAACTGCTTAGTACTTGAAGTTGATGTGTTGGAAGCAGGAACAACAGGCAAGCATAAGGATGTGAGTCACTCTGACAAGAGCCAAACTGTGACGTCTACATGACTGGGTCAGAGCATCTCCCAGACTGCAGGTCTTGGTTGGTGTTCCTGGTCTGTAGTGGTCAGTACCTATCAAAAGTGTCTAAGGAAGGACAAACAGTAAACCAGCGACAGGGTCATGGATGCCCAAGTCTCACTGATGATGAGGTCGACCTACTGTAGATTAAACTTTTAAATGTCATTCATCTTTTTTTAAAAGATTGTTTAAATCTTTGTTTAACCTCTAGAGTCCTGAGCTTTGGAAACCCAAGCTGTGCGGTCCTCATATGAGGACGCAGGGACTCTAGAGGTTAAATGGTTGAAAGTGAGAAATACTGTATATTGGTCTCTATGAAGAGAAACATTCATTGACTGTAGTGGCGATATCACATCTAGAGTGGGGAGGCTGTTGAATTTGTCTACAAAAATTATCTCTGACTTGTCCTCACAGCCACAGTTTTGATACATTTTACGTACATTTTTCATTGAATGGTGGATAAATTTGTGCCCTTCCTGACAGTAAAACTATGGAAGCAAACAGATTCACTGAAGATCCACAGTGAGCTGCAGCGTGACATAAGCGCCAATCAACTGCCGCATTGACTCCTGTGTACACAGTATGAGGGAGGTGGTCATAATGTTATGGCTGATCAGTGTATATGGAAGCAATGATCCAGCAAGAAGAGGAGAATTGAGACTAAATGTGTTATGGGGTCAATAAAACTAAAGTGGTAATGAGCTGGCTGTGTTGGTATACCATGAGGCGTGGAGAAGAGGCTGAGGAGGATGATATGTTTGGGCTGGACTCTGTGCTCTATCAGCACCCTCACCGCCTCGATCACAGTGTTCCCTGTACCTGCAGACAAAACCAGTCAGATTTCTGATTCACATTTCACTTTTTACAGTGCACTTTATTTTACAGAAAAATGTTAACATATTCTGACTTGCTTTTAAAAAGTAGAGTTAAAGGATATAATTAAATATAAAACATTTTAAATTAAAAGCATTACAGTTTGATTGGTTCCATATCACTTGGTGTGTTATGATAGCATCTGAAAAAGGTAATGAGCTGTGTGCTGAGTTTGCCCATGAGTCTGGGCAATTGGCAGGCTTTAATTTCTGACCCTGTTAGCATGCATCAGCGTAACCATATGGTCCATCATTTTGACATAATGAAATGTACCTTCAACATTGCTTGGTTGCCATCATATATTTTTTTCTAAAACTGCGAGCAAAATAATGCTGCTTTGTGACACTGGAAAACCAGGGCTATTAGATACTATTTTTGTGGGCCCTCATTATGTTATTCAGCAGCTTGGTGGCTATCTCTCAGGCACTGTATAATTTCCCCCATGAGAGCTATAATTATCAGAACAGTGTGAATGAGCTTGTATGATGTGGAAATGCAGACTTGGTGGTGAAGGTCAACTCAAGGGAGACTTCTCAAAATAAATAAATAGATGGAACCGTTTTCACATTTGCACGAAAATGGACATCTGACATTAATGTGCTGCTGAAGGTGGTGCTCTGGAGTCCTCAGTAGGATAAACTGTTGCTTACTGAGAATGGGGTACATGAGCAGCACTTTTCTTCTGTACACATCTGGGGGAAACTTGGCGTAGTAGACCTTGGCTTTCTGTGTCTCCTCGTCGCTCTGGATCAGGATCTTGCCAATGCGGATGGATCGGCAGCAATCGCGGAGACCCTGCTCCATGGCCTCTCCTGCGGAGAGAGACACAGATCACAACCAGGGCCAAAATGTTGTACTTTTAAATACATTTCTGGTATGGGGTGGGGTGTTTTTTCTTCAGTAGCATCACCACACGGCCTGTAATATTTTATCACAACACTTGAGCAATGGCACAGTTTAGTTACAGTCTCCTAATTGCTTGTGGCAGGCTGATAGTTATGATAAAGTTTATTCTAACGTATTTGGCATCAAATAATGAGAAACTTGTTAAATCAGAATCCTCTTTATCTAATAAGGTACTGCATATTTCACTCTGATCATCTTACTGCTGCAGATGTCATCGTAAAGTATTTGGAATGAACAGCGCTCATAAAAATGTCAAGTATATTAAATTCTGTATGCCTCTGAGGACTACTCTAAGTCTAAATGCACCATTAAAACATTAAATAAAATAGCAATACTTAGTGCACATGCACACAGTGCAGCAAATGTATTAAAACTGCTGCTCTTCGAGATCGATTTCCCTTCTCCGCGCACCTTGACAGTGGGTGAAGTTATGCCAGAAATCTTTACTCCATTGTGCTCCTCAGGGGTGCTGACAGGTAAATGAGAAATCCTGCACATCAACCCACAGTAATGTGAGTCAAGACACCTCCGGACACACACAGAAAAGAGTGCAGGTGTTTTGACTTATACATAAAAAGATAAAATAGGTTTTGAATACGACAGTTGTAACAGTCTCATTAAATCTGAAGGACAAAGAACAAGCAAGAGTCACTTTCGCTGACTGCGATGCCTTGGGAACTGTACAGATCCCAATGCTCCATGTAACTTTATTTAGCATTCACACAATCCATCAGTTTGACTGAGAGAACCGAAATAAGTAAAAGAAACCTATGATCCACTGCGCATAATAGCCTGACCTGATGAACAAGTGCAGAACAGAATGTACAGCACAGTCAGCACAAATCACATATGCATGGAAGACACAGCATGCCCTTACAAAGGAAAGACTAATTTGGTAGGTGTGCCACGACAAGTTTAACTTACCACTCCTCATAATGCTGACTCCACAGTTGCCTCTTTCAAACTTGACACCTTCATACTTGTAACCTGAGGGAGAAAAAATGGAGTAGGAACATTCAGAAAGGTAGCTGTTCTGAAAAAGGTCATTCAGCCCTATATGCTGGAGGTAAAAGGCAGAAAGATGGGGGCCTCAGATCCATCCCTGCATTTACTAGATTATAACTGGTCAACTCTATCCAGCTTGGAGTAACCCTTCATGTTGGAGTTCAGATCCTGTGTCCAACCATTAAACTTATTTAAAATTTTATTTGCACATTAAAGAAAGTGACATCATTAATGAGTGACAAACAGAAGGTACCAGGGTAAGCAGACAACCACTAAAAAGAAACCAACAAAATAACATACCAATAAACCTAAGCCGAGAGAAAGAAGACAAATCAATTCTGCTAATTCCTGTACGTGCGTACATGTGTGTGAGGAGTGCATGTGTGTCAGGGCTTTGGGGGAGGGAGTATATAAATGAATACAAAACCCTTTTAAAATGTATAACGGATATAACGATAGTAGTAACAAATACAACAACCACAAACTAATAACAATAATAATAGTGGCTACTAATAAACTGTTGTCTAAGGCCACCCCAGATCCCATCATGAGGATGGCCTCATGAATGTGACCTTATTCAGGAATAAACAACACAGGTAATGGATATATGGATAGAAAGCTAAGTGTGCAGTGCAGACCCTCACAGCCATGCCTCACTTACCCTACTGCTGTTGATGTGTGTTGACATGTATGTACCTCAACTGGTGTGTGATGCATTAAAACAAACAAACAACAAAAAGGCATGTGATATAGGCACAGTCCAGGGCAGAGGACCCGGGCAAAAAGAGGCAGAGGGGTGGCTGGAGGGCACGACTCAAGAGCCCATACTGCATCCAACTATATCTGCCCCACCCAGTACTGAAGAGGTTCCTGCCCACCCCAGCCCACCCGGGACGTGAAGCACACCAAAAACAGCATAGTGAGCCAACCATAAAAAAGGGGTTGGGAGATGCAGTGAAGCTCAAATAATAATAATAATAATAATAATCTTTAATTGTATTAAATGACTCCATGTTGAGGAGTGTTGATGCTTTTTCATGTCCTTCCCCATCATAAGAATGTTTATGAACATGGGTGGCTGTGGTTGGTTCTCAGGCAAAGAAGACCAATGGAGTCATAACAGAAGAAAGGTAGTGAAAGCTGACCAAGAGGGGAGTCTTGTACTGAAGTGCACAGGTTCTCTATAGTGATATAATCTGTTAGTAGGTTTTTCCATGATGCTATTTGTATAGCGTTTCTTGACTTCCAGTTCATGAGGATAGTTCTCTTGGCGATAGCTAGAGCCACAACGAGTAGTTCACTGTTGATGTTGTTTAAGTTGACTGTGGATATGTCTCCTAGTATGCAAGGCAGACATTGGGATGTGACATCCCATGAAAGTGGATAGTGATTTGGTGACGTCTTCGCAAAATTTAAACTTAATTGTTGATGGTTTTATTAAAGAGAGATTGTCACCTGTTGGCGTGGTCACGGTGCACTCTGAGTAGGGGAGCTGATTCAAACCCTCTTCGACTACTAGTCTGATCTGTTGTTGGACAAAAAACATGATATGCATTTTATAGACGTATGTACACACACTTGCACTATGTAGTAATGAAGTCATGACCTTACCAGTCGGTCAGCACAAAAGACAAAATCTCCTCTGGCTTAACATGATGCATCCTTCACTCATCACTCTGGTATCACTGTAACTACGTACACATACACACATTTCTGACAGACTACCGGCCTACTGGTTTACATCTCTGTATGGATAGAAAGCTAAGTGTGCAGTGCAGACCCTCACAGCCATGCCTCACTTACCCTACTGCTGTTGATGTGTGTTGACATGTATGTACCTCAACTGGTGTGTGATGCATTAAAACAAACAAACAACAAAAAGGCATGTGATATAGGCACAGTCCAGGGCAGAGGACCCGGGCAAAAAGAGGCAGAGGGGTGGCTGGAGGGCACGACTCAAGAGCCCATACTGCATCCAACTATATCTGCCCCACCCAGTACTGAAGAGGTTCCTGCCCACCCCAGCCCACCCGGGACGTGAAGCACACCAAAAACAGCATAGTGAGCCAACCATAAAAAAGGGGTTGGGAGATGCAGTGAAGCTTTAATAATAATAATAATAATAATAATCTTTAATTGTATTAAATGACTCCATGTTGAGGAGTGTTGATGCTTTTTCATGTCCTTCCCCATCATAAGAATGTTTATGAACATGGGTGGCTGTGGTTGGTTCTCAGGCAAAGAAGACCAATGGAGTCATAACAGAAGAAAGGTAGTGAAAGCTGACCAAGAGGGGAGTCTTGTACTGAAGTGCACAGGTTCTCTATAGTGATATAATCTGTTAGTAGGTTTTTCCATGATGCTATTTGTATAGCGTTTCTTGACTTCCAGTTCATGAGGATAGTTCTCTTGGCGATAGCTAGAGCCACAACGAGTAGTTCACTGTTGATGTTGTTTAAGTTGACTGTGGATATGTCTCCTAGTATGCAAGGCAGACATTGGGATGTGACATCCCATGAAAGTGGATAGTGATTTGGTGACGTCTTCGCAAAATTTAAACTTAATTGTTGATGGTTTTATTAAAGAGAGATTGTCACCTGTTGGCGTGGTCACGGTGCACTCCGAGTAGGGGAGCTGATTCAAACCCTCTTCGACTACTAGTCTGATCTGTTGTTGGACAAAAAACATGATATGCATTTTATAGACGTATGTACACACACTTGCACTATGTAGTAATGAAGTCATGACCTTACCAGTCGGTCAGCACAAAAGACAAAATCTCCTCTGCTGGTTGTCCTGAAAAAATATAATAATATAAATATTAATTTGATTAGATTAATTTAGGCTATACTCAGCACTGCTTCAATACCAGTGATTTTATCCTATCTTTAAATTTTAAATCCTTTCCTCACTGTGTGAAACCGATTCACTTAATGTGTGGATTTGTTCATACACTGTCATTTTGATGCTAGTGCAAATGATCTATAGTTCTCAAAGATTGTATAGCTGAAAATACAGTATATTATGGTAGTGCCTTAGAAACTATTTAAACCTCCAACATTCATTAACTAGCATCCACAATAGCTTCAGGTTTGGACAATCTTTTATTTCACACTGTCTTGACAGTATCACTTATCCTTTATCCAAGACTCCATGGTTTTTATGGCAACACTATTCAATAAAACAATTATTCTACAAGTCTTGCATATTATTTTAATACAGTATCCTCCAAATATACCCTATCATATTTTGTATCTTTGGAAACTTTAGGATTTAAAGTAACATTCTGTGGGTTTGAAATACAGTACCTATAAAAAGTATTAACCCCCTTGGATGTTTTACCCTTTTATTGATTCTATAAATCAATCATGGTCAATATAATTTGGCTGTTTTGACAAAAAAACCCCAACTCTAATCAAAGTGAAAACAGGTTTCTACAAAGTAATGTCAATTAAACAAAAATATGTAAGGTAAAATAAGGGATTGCATAAATATTCACCCTCTTTAAAAATGACTGACCTTCAGTCAACTGACCACCAGAAGTCCAGCTAACTGGTGCAGCTAACGGGGGCGGCTGTGGCTCAGGAGGTAGAGTGGGTCGTTTCCTAACCGGAGGATTAGCGGTTCGATTGTCCAGTCAACATGTCGAGGTGTCCTTGAGCAAGACACTGAACCCCCAGTTGCTCCCAGTGATGTCACTGGTGTGTAAATGCGTGAGTGCTTGGGAGCGCTATTAGTGAAATGGGGATCACCAGAGTGCAGTGAATGTGTCTCAACTGATTGTAGTGTAAAGACACTTGTGTCTGGAGGTTTTAGTCACTGGTTAATCAGTATTCCTGACTACCATTACACCATGAAGACAAAAGAACGCTCCAAGCAACTCAGAGAAAAGGTTATTGAAAAGTATAAGTCAGGGGATGGATACAAAAAAACATTCCAAGGTACTGAACATCCCCTGGAGTTCAGTTAAATCCATCATCAAGAAATGGAAGGAATATGGCACATGTCTAAATCTGCCTAGATCAGCCCATCCTCACAAACTGAGTGACTGTGCAAGAAGGAGACTAGTGAAAGAGGCCACCGAGACACCTATGACTACTCTAAAGGCGTTACAAGCTTCAGCAGCTGAGATGGGAGAGACTCTGCATACAATAACTATTCCCCAGGTTCTTCACCAAAGTGGCAAAGAGAAAGACACTGTTGAAGACACTCATTAAATCGTGACTAGAGTTCACCAAAAGGCATGTGGCAGACTCCATGGTCAAGTGGAAGAAAGTTCTTTGGTCTGATGAGACCAGAAATGGTGCTTTCTGGCCATCAGACAAAACATTATGTTTGGCGGACACCAAACACTGCACATCACCACAAACACACCATCCCCACTGTGAAGCACAGTGGTGGCAGCATCATGCTGTGGGGATGCTTCTTGGCAGCCAGCCCTGGAAGGCTTGTAAAGGCAGAGGGTAAAATGAACATGGCAAAATATAGAAAAATCCTGGAGGACAAACTTATTCAGTCTGCAAGAGACCTACGGCTTGGAAGAAGATTTATTTTCCAGCAGGACAATGACCCAAAGCATACAGCGAAAGCTACACAGAAATGGTTTAAAGACAACAAGGTGAGTGTTCTGGAGTGACTGAGTCAAAGCTCAGTCCTCAGTCCAATAGAGAATTTGTGGCTGTTCACGCCTGATCCCCGTGAAACCTGGCAGAGTTTGAGCAGTTTTGCAAAGAATCACTTATTGCCCATTACATATTTTATTTAATTGACATTACTTTGTAGAAACCTGTTTTCACTTTGACATTAAAAATATTTTTTTGTAATTTTTGTTGTCAAAAAAAAAATTACATTGACCATGACTCATTTATAAAATCAATAAAAAGGTAAAGCACCCAAGGGGGTGAATACTTCTTATAGGCACTGTATGTTTTGCTGGAGAGCATGAGGAGGGCAGCGTGATTGTAGAGGTCCAAGTGAATCAGTTGCATATCCTGTATGATCAATACAGATGATTCAGTAGATTAGTATGTGTGATAATAATCATTTACCAGAATGGTGCATCACTAACTCACACAGATGGCAACAGTCAAAGACCACAGAAAATATAGTTTTATGATACTTAACTGTACAGTATAGCTTGAATCTAACCTTGTCCTATTAGTAAAGGTTAAGTGAAGAGATGCAATTTTCTCAGCTTTGCTCTAGAAGAGTTAATCACTTCCACTTCTGCCTGGCTACTGAGATTTACTGCATGTATGTCATGTCAAAACAAACAGCGGGGACTCACTTATCTCTGATTATAGTCTGTAATTCACGGATCTGGTCATTTAGAGGAAGCAGTTTGAGCTGCGGGCCCACATCCTCCAGGCTGACAGGCTGTATGTTGTCATCACTTGGTTCAGAGTTGGACAGCACTGCAGGAACACTAACGTTACTGCTGCTACTGGTCGCAAACCGTACTTGTTTCATTGGGTGCTCCTGGCCACTGCTGACTGTGTTCACCTGCTGGTTGTGGCATGGCATCCTGAGATCAATGGGGTTCTCTTAAAACTGTGTCGAGAGACATCCACTAGCTATCTGACACAGACGCTATCTGATAAAGACAACGTGGCTCTTCCCTCAGCGACGACCCTTGTTCTGAAGTGAAAGTATCCGATTCAAGCAGATACCGCATATAACCTGCTCAATAGGACCGCGTTCACAAACTTATGTACTCAGTCACCTCGTGTTAAAATTAGACCAGCGGCTGCAATTTCTTCAAAAAATGTAACATTCAATATAACCACGCTCTTGCTAGCTTTGACACTGGTAGCGTTGACGAAGACCGGATATGACGTAACCGGCGCGTTGACTTACCGCGTTAACCCTTGGCAAACATGGCGGCGATGTTGCTACCGCTGAAATGTGGCGTTCACTTTCAGAAACGAAAATTTGCACTTCTCTTTCGCCAGATGAGTTCATGTCATTTGTGGAATAGAAGTCGCAGTAAAAACGGGAACGACCAGAAACGCCAAAGTACATATCAGGTGAGTGAACGACTTGGAGCAGGTGGGTGGTTGGAGAAGACACTGTTTTGGTATGTGGATGTCACCATTCAAGGACAGACATGGGTAGTCTTTCTAACTAGCCAACTTTCAAAGAAGTTAACAGTTGATGATTTGGTCATCGTTTCTCGTTTGTTTGCTAGAGTGGTTATTGCCCTGTCACGTTAGTCAACCAGTTATCTAGCTAACTTGGTATTCAGCTAGCTAGGTGCGTTATATGTGTTCACATTTGTCTTATGTTGCGTAATTAACGTTGACACTGTGCTGAATAGTTTCGCCCTTGTTCTTTTATTTGACCGTATCAGATGACAGTGTTAACGTTACACAAGGCTACTACCATTGTCTGCTTAACAATAGCAGTGTTTACCATGCTAATATATTTGCCTATCAGTCGTCACGTGTTCTTTTTCGATTGACAAGTGTCAATACATGATAAGTCTGTTTGTCCCACCTAGGGCACGTTACTGTTGATGCAACTGTCATTACGTGTACACAGCCTGTATTGATTATTTGACAAATTAACCTTTCAACAAACAATATATGAGGTAAATACAGTATTGCTAAAACGGATGATATCTAATGTACACAACCATACTTTCCCATTCAGTTCAATAAAAAAAAAACTGTCCAAGGTTTTGACCAGTATTGTAGCAGTCCTGCAATACAGTCCACCTTCATGAAAATTATAATGATCGTTTTCTCCTGAAACTGTTTTCCTGAGATGTTATTTTACCTATGTGATCATTTTGAACGCTGTAGGTTTAGGGTTGTGGTCATAGAAACCTAATATTTTGTCCTCCCCTTTTATATCAGTTATGTCACTGCATTATTTTTAACCTGTTACACTGGCAACTGGGTGCATTTTATGTAGAGGATAAAAGTTACGATTCACTTTAATCCACTTTGAATTCAGCCTAGTTTTTGTAAATAAACGTACACACTTGAAATTAAAGTATTAATAGTTTGTATGGCATGATATAAATTAGTAAGTTAGATGGCCTAAAATTACTCTCTCATAACAGATAATTTTTTCTCAGATACCGAGAAGAACTTTGTCATTAACCTCTAGAGTCCTGAGCTTTGGAAACCCAAGCTGTGCGGTCCTCATATGAGGACGCAGGGACTCTAGAGGTTAAACAGTTGCAATCTCTTTCTGTGATGCAGAATGCAGCATCAGCAATACAGTACTGTTGAAAAATATTAAGCCACCATTAGTTTTACTGGTTCTGTACTGTTTCTAATGATAATTTATAGTTATTTCTCAGTCACTTTATTAAGATATAACCAGAAAATACAGGAAATATGTACATGTTCTTATATTTTCTATCTGTGTTTTCATATCTCAAATCAAAGCAAATTTATTTATATAGCACTTTAAAAACAACATCCAGTTGACCAAAGTACTTTACATGGCAGAATAAAATCACAATAAATGACTAAAATAGAATAAATAAGGTCAGGGCAAAAAATAAAAGAGCACAATAACACAGACACACAGATGACATGCATTCAATAAATTAAAAGGAATGCATCAGGCCCTACTGTGTATTAAAAGCCAAGACAAATAAATATGTTTGCAATGATTTAAAAGTAATGAGGTCAGTAGCTAATCTAACAATAAAAGGTAGACTATTCCTATAGATATAGATATAAAAGGAATTGGTAGTAACCAGAGGCGCAAAGCACCAGCTACTAGTTGATAAAGTAGTCACACGAGACTGCAAGACCAGGCATACCAACCTGTGCACTGCCTGGATTGACTACAAGAAAGCCTATGACTGAATGCCTCACACATGGATCCTGGAATGCTTGGAACTGTACAACATTGACAGGACTCTAAGAGCCTTCATCAAGAACTCAATGGGAATGTGGAAAACAACCCTAGAGGCCAACATCAAGCCAATTGCACAAGTCGGCATCAAGTGCGGTATCTATCAAGGAGATGCCCTGTCCCCGCTGCTGTTCTGCATAGGCCTAAACCCTCTCAGCCAGATCATCACCAAGAGCGGTGACAAAAACCGACTACGAAATTTGGAATGTCATACGGACTGGATAAGTGTGGTCGAATGGTAACAAGGAGAGGGAAGGTAGTCAGAACTGAGGGGATTATACTACCTGAAGGCAACATAGCAGATGTTGAGGACAGCTACAAGTACCTTGGGATCCTGCAGGCAAATGGGAACCATGAAGATGCTGCAAGGAAAGTGGCAACCACCAAGTACCTGTAGAGAGTAAGGAAAGTCTTGAGAAGTCAGCTGAATGGAAAGAACAAAGTCCAGGCAATTAACACCTATGCACTGCCGGTCATCAGGTACCCCGCTGTCATAATAAGCTGGCCAAAGGAGGAGATAGAGGCCACTGACACATCAAAACAAGGAAGCTCCTTACAATGCACGGTGGGTTTCACCTCAAGTCCAGCATCCTGAGACTGTACACTAAGCGGAAGGAAGGAGGCCGAGGATTAGTGA
>NW_018128097.1:599985-626142 GCF_001952655.1 Monopterus albus
GCTGTGCAAAGATGCCCCTGAGACAATCCAGCACATAACAGTGGGGTGCAAGATGCTAGCAGGCAGGGTCACAGATGGAACGCTATAACCAAGTGGCTGGCATAGTGTACAGAAACATCTGTGCCAAGTACAAGCTGGAAGTCCCAAAGTCAAAATGGGATACACCTCCAAAGGTGGTTGAGAATGACCAAGCTAAGATCCTGTGGGACTTCCAGATACAAACTGACAAACTGGTAATGGCCAACCAGCCAGACATAGTAGTGGTGGACAAACAGAAGAAGAAGGCCGTAGTGATAGATGTAGCAATCCCAAGTGATAGCAACATCAGGAAGAAGGAACATGAGAAGCTTGAGAAATACTAAGGGCTGAAAGAAGAACTAGAAAAGATGTGGAAGGTGAAGGCACAAGTGGTCCCCGTGGTAATAGGAACATTGGGGGCTGCGACCCCCAAACTGGGAGAGTGGCTCCAACAGATCCAACTTGGGGTTTCAGTGTCTTGCTCAAAGACACTTCGACACATGGACTGCAGGCACCAAGATTCGACCCTCCGACCCTCCGGTTGGGAGATGACTGCTCTACCCACTGAACCACAGTCGCCCCCAAACAGATGTTTCTGTACACTATGCCAGCCACTTGGTTATGGCATTCCATGTATGCCCTGCACAGTACTATATAATAGATTTAAAAAGTGTGTCAAACCTAATAAAAAGTCAGCAAAGAATAGATAAAATACCAGAGCAATAAACACTAGATAATTTAAGATCATAATAGGTGATTTAAGATAATGTGTAGCAGAATTGTGTTTAGTATACTAATCACAAATACTTATGTAGGGATTGATTCAGCTACACAATAGCCCCGGTCTAAAAGGTAATCCTTAAACTGTGTGTGTGTGTGTGTGTGTGTGTGTGTGTGTGTGTGTGTGTGTTTTTATTCATCTATAGTGCTTCACAGATGTGTCTTTATGGGTTGCTTTCTTCTGCCTTAAAGATATAAAAAAAAACTACAAATAATGGCTCACTAATATCACCAGTAAAAATACAGTATGTAAGATGCTTAGTGTAAATGTACCAACAGCACAAGTTGTGTTTGAGCTCAGTGTACTTATCTTAGACCACTCGCAATATATCTTGCATTATCAATCATGCAGCCCCTGTAGGCGTGTTAGTTTTCAGCCTTCATAAATGGTGACTGTGCTTAAATTGAACCCGTTTTCACAGCCTCACAAAAGTTGTTTATAACCAGAGGTTTTGAAGTGATTTCTTCCCTTCATTTCACTCACTCAGAAAAGTTCTGAACTTGCACTGCTTGGTCGATTTTATGTTGCTTAAAATGAATTCATGGTGGGGAAAAAAGAGAACGCTATCACAAAAACAACTATAAGCAACTTCTCTTCAGTTCATATGCTCGTTCAATAAGTTCCCAACCCTTGCATAACCTTTTAACCCTGACTTTGGTCCAAAGAAAATCTTTAGTGCTTGTATTGGAATTAAATGTGTTTCTGGTTTATTTTACTTTTTTTGTGGAAGTTTTGTTTGTTCAGTTGTTGATCAGTGAGTTTCAGTGTTTCTGAATAAAAACATCCATGAACATCCATAAAAAAGAGCCAGAAGAAATCATAAACATGAGTTAAATAAGCCATCGCATGTGTTTCAGTTGAGTTCCACTCCATCCTTACGGACCGCTACATGGAGTACAAACAGGAGCGAAAACAGTCGACAGATTTTGGAGGCAGCAAAAGTGAGTATTTTTGAGAAATAATAGTAAATCAGTGTCTGTTATCAAAATTAAACCTTGAAAAATAATGTACCCTTTTTACAGCATTTGCAGGTGACAGACAAACGAACATGTTGGCATGGACATGCGGGAGGAGGGCTAAGTGCAGATCCAAAAAATGTTGTGAGTACAGTGCCTTCTTTTAGTCTTTGGTTATTGAAGAGTTTTGTGCTGCTATTTGAAAGCACTCATTTTGCATGTATACACAAAATAAAAAGCACATGTGAACTGCAATCAATGATTATTTTCAATCACACTTCTATGGGCTGTACCCGACTAATGATTTTGTCAGTCGACCGTCAGTTGTTTCTTCAGCTTAACCATTTGACTTCGTTCTTTTTCTTTCTTTCCTTTTTAATATATATTTATAGCCTAGACTGTCAGAAAATCAACTAGCATGAATTTTGTGTTGGTCGACCACATTATCAGTATTTAAATGCAAAAGATTTACAGAAACATATTTCCGAGCATTTAAAAATCAATAAAAGACAACTGCTTATGATGCTATATTTAAATTGCAACTTATTTAAATTGGTGATATATAATGTCAGGCTGCCATATGGATTTGTCCGAACAACCAGACAGGCAGCACGCTTGTATTCTGTTGAAACAATGCTCTTATGGGCTCTTTTTTTCTTCTGAGACATGATTGTGGTCTAGTTTACCAACAGGTTTGCACATCTCCTGTCAGTCAACCACAATGTACAGTATGTTGTTACTGTGTCTTTTGATGTATGCCAGCTTGCACTGCGAACAATTCCTTATTTATAATTCCTCATTGAAATAATTTCTCCATGCATTTTTGTTAGTTTCCTAGTACCTTCTATTGTAATGTACAGTGACTGACAAAATATTAAATCCAATAAAATTAACTCAAAGGATCATCTAGTAGTCTTAGTCAACTGACAACTCCCTTGACTAATGACTCAACTATTTGGGGACAGCCCTGATTGCTTCACTTTAGAATTTCGAAAATGGCAACAAATGTCATTCCCAAGTTAGCAAAGATTCAAGTGGCGTCTTTGCTGATATCTGGTTTTATCAGTCCAGTGGTTTTCAGCTGTGTGTTTGGGATGCTATTTGGGGTTACTTTTTTGTGCTGATATCAGTCGTTTATGATCTCTAAGGCTGGTGATTTAGTTATTGACAATGTTAAAAATAATAATGCAGAGGGGTGATGAATTAAAGGGAAACCTGAGTGATAAGTGGTCTCTTCCATGGTGGCATTGTCCCCATCTGTAGGACATGAGGGGTCACTGAATGGTTTGATGAGAATGAAAATGATGTGAATCATATGCTATGGGTTTTGCAGTCACCAGATCTCAACCAAGATGAGCACCTATGGGAGATTCATTTCATCAAAACACCAAATGAGGGAATATCTTTTGGAAGAATGTTCATTCCTCCAGTAATTCAGTTCAGTTCAGCGTATAGCACTGAATCACACCAGAAAATCATCTCATGGCACTTTACAAAGTAAGGTCAAGACCTTACAATATTATAGAAAAAAACCCAACATATCTCCCTTGAGCAAAGCGATAGTAGGAAGGAAAAATTCACTTTATCTGAAGAAACAGGCTCAGTGTGGGTGGCTGTCTGCCTTGACTGGTTGGGGTGAGTGGAGTAGAGCTGTTTAGAGCAGAGAGTGAAAAGAAGAGCATCAAGAAACAACAGACAAACACTGGGCAGGTCAGTGGGGCCAGTAACTACTCCTCAGAAACGTATAGCTTCATAGCCAGGGATACCAGCAGAAAGGTAGAGGTGGGGAGAGAGAGGACACCGTTAATGATACGCAGAGGTGCAGTATGCAAGGAGAGAGGTGAGATGCTCAGAGCATCATGTGAGGAGCAGTGTAGGCCTTTAGCAGCATAACTGAGAGATGGTTCAGGGCCAACCCTAACTATAAGCTTTATCAAAAAGAAAAGTTTATAGCCTAATCTTAAAAGTAGAGATGGTGTCAGGCTCTTAAACCAGAAGTGAAGTGTCCTTGGACAAGACACTGAACCCCAAGTTGCTCCTGATGGTCAGAGCAGCACCTTGCAGGGGCAGTGCCGCCATCTGTGTGTGTGTGTGTGTGTGTGTGTGTGTGTGTGAGAGAGAGAGAGAGTTGGTGCTACAGGTGGCTGCCTCAGTTCTGTACCAGAGACATATTCCTAGTGTGTGTAACCTACTAGGCCAATAATGGTAATTATCATTAAGATATGTTGGAGCTTTTTCATTGTGGGCTTTGTATGTTAGGAGAAGGATTTTAAATTCTGTTCTGGATTTTACAGGGAGCCAATGAAGAGAAGCTAACATGCGAGGAATATGATCTCTGGCTACTTCCTGTCAGTGTTCTCGCTTCAGGAGAATTGTAGAATCAACCCTGAGACACGTGGTGGCCCAGCGCTCTACTATGACACTTTTAAATAAAAAACAAAAACCTGACATGAACTTAGTCTAACAGACTTTAATTATACATTAACGGGTCTCCTTCACATATGTTACAGAAACCTCCAGCAGTTCATTCAACTTTTTTTGTTAATCCTCTCTTTGTAGTGTCACATAAAGCACGATTGGATTTAATTAAAGACAGGTGTTGGGCACAATTTCATGGTAATTTGCTCAGAGGTGCTGCCATACAGCAGCGCTGTAACATGGTGCCACCATATTGAGCGGATTAAAGGTATTACTGCATATTGTTTGGCCTGCGGAGAGTCCCTGTGGCAGGTGTGTGGTGGAGTGTGGGTAAACAGCCATGCTGGCATCAGTGGGCTCTCAACCTCAGCTGGGATGACAGCCCAGGTGTCTCCTGGGATTTGTAGTGTCAGGCGGGGTCCCCAGGTTCACCTGGGGTCTCTGTTGTTGCTTCTCCCAGATCTCCCTTGACATTTGATGTTGCATGCCATGTGCCCAGGGAGACATCTTTACATTATTTTAATTGTCACACTGAAAGCAAAATGCAAGGTAATAGCCAAAACTGGCAAAAATTAAGGTAGATCAGAAAGTTATCATTTGTTAATAAATGCTGTTGTACCCATTTGACCCATATTTTACAGGACAGACTTGTTTCAAGCTATGGGTACTGTGATCTAATTAGAAGCATTGCTTTTTTCCTTCTCCACAGCTGAAGGAGGTGAATTCAGCAAAGATCCTGTCTGCAATGCTGTCTTATGTATGGCCAAGGGACAGGCCAGACCTGCGGGCCCGTGTTGGCATCTCTTTGGGCCTGCTAGCTGGAGCCAAGGTATATTTTCAGACAGTGTTATAGGTAGCAAAGAGGGGTTCTTGACTGTTTTAGTTCTTTATAATTTTTTATCATATAAATTTGATTTAATCTGTTTGATCAAAGCAGTGTTATCTCTGCATACCCCACAAAATGACAATATTATGTGAAGTCAAGCCACTTAACAATGAAGCTCCAGTCTTTGTTGCTTATTTATCCTTGGTGACTTAGGCTAACTTCTGCTTTTTGCATTGATTATTTCTTCTGCCCTAAAGTAAAACTTTTTCACAATGGCTAATGTTCTCCTTGAATACATTATGACCTTAGTTCTATCAGATACTTGGTCAGAAAAAAAGATTGTTTTTCAAGATCTATTTAATTTAAAGCTTGTTGTTGCACAGGCTGGGCTTAAATTCTTGATTCTCACTTTTATTAATCTGATAAAAATGCATTTATTCATTTGTTTATTGAACAGAGACCATGAAGAAAAGCACTTTTACATACAGATATGTAGGGCAATCGACATAATGTACTGTATATACAGGACATGTAGCTGAAGTGAATTTGCCATCGTCCTTCTTGGATAAGCCAAGTAAATCATGTCTGAAATATTTTTTCCCTCTGGCAAAACTGGTGTAGTGATGTTTTCTAATCACTTGTCATCTTAGTAGTCAATAATGCACAACAAAATAGAACAAATCATGTAAGTGGCTGCTGAGATCCAGAGCCTCGCTCACTGCAGTAAAGGAACCATCCCCACCTTTTCCAATAAAGCAGTGAAATACAGCAAAAGAGAGAAATAACAATTCAAGCTTGCCACTGACGTCAATTAAACTAAACTTTTTAGGTGTCAGAGGTCGGTTTTTTAAGTTCTTGCTGTCTGTGAAACAAGTTTCAGGAATCAATAAATAATGCCAGTGCTCAACCAGGTCTATTAAAGATTATTAAAGTCGTTTCACAGCAAAGTGGTGCACGGATAGCTTAAGGAAACCTCATGTCTGGTTATTTACTTCTACATATTTTTGTATATGAAGTATTTTTCTTACCAAGCAGAATTATTCATTTCTGCCTCTGTATCTCCCCTTTTAAAATACTGTTCTGGGGGTAATTGATAATTTTACCCTTAATGTTGATGTAAATCTCTGATTCAGACAGTGTTGTAGTTCTACTGAAGGCCGTTTTCAAAACACAGTAACGTCCTGGGTGTATATAAATAAAATGTTTTAATGGAAACCACATCCCTACTAGAGGAAATTACAACTCTCTACCACCTTTTTTTGTCAAACAATAATAGTGCTTGCTGGGATTACACTTTGTAATGGACCCATGTTAAAAAGTGTGCATTTGAAATTTACAGTATTTTTTGAAATAATTATTAGTAGGAAGCCTCAATGAGTGTATTTTAGCTTTCTTTGTTGATGGCTCCTAATTTGCACCCTGGAAAACAATGACAAATTCACAGCTCCTAAATAAGGATGTCCTGCTGCCACTTAGCATGGCTCCCTCTAGTGTGTGCTAAGGAGGAGAGAACAACACACATGCAGTCTAATCTTTTCCTCCTATTTTCCTGCTTGGCTGGAGTTAGCCTTAATTTCTCCAGTGTGTCTGTTTGAACTGGAATCACCAGCAGCGTAGAGGCAATTTTTAAATCAACTGAATAATTATGTGGGTACAGTGCATCACACCTCTGTACTCCACATTATCGGTGACATTTCCATGCCAAATAACAGATTATATGGAAGGTCTTGTTTTTGTTGGCCTCACACAAAGCCAGTCTGTGTGCCACACTATAAGCTTGAGCTAATTCTTGATAGCCTGAAGCCTCTTCTCCACCACTTCACACAATATCTCTATTATGAGATGACATATTGCCAGGTACAGATTGACATGGTGTCGATACAATCTCCAGTGTTGGCTGTTAATGGATTAAAAAAGCACATCTCACCTTATCATGTATTAGAGGTAAAACTGAGGATATGTTCTGTGCCTGTGATAATAGGCACAGGCTATTTTTGTGTCATGTTCTGTTGTCTTGGTAGCAAAGTGGCAGATATTGTTTTTCCTTGAGGGTTTCAGAGGATTTCTGTTGTCTGAGTACAATACCCAGGTGTATAAAGCAAGAACCCTGGAGATGGAGCTTTTGCAGGATAAATGGTGTATTATTAGGTGTTATTTTACACTAGCAAGGACAACATGCATTTAATTTTTAATATTATTTTATCAAAATTATTTAAAATTTGACAGAAGTAAAGGAACAAAGAGGAAAGTTTAAAAAAAAAAGCCCTCCTCTCTGTTAGGGGTTGAGAGGTTCACATGAAATGGGTTTCAAATGAAAATGCTTCGCTGTGTGCTGCTGTGTTCTCTGGCTGCCCTAATGTGCCGCGCACTGCTTAGCCTGAGTCACACAGCTGTCCCTGTGCTTTTAATTAGCTGTAATAGCCATTTCAATTCCATTAGCGGGAAGCACCAGCACAGCCAGTCAAGAAGAATACACACGGCATTCATGTTCACACAGCATATATACCATACCTACATATACGTGAATGCACCTGAATATGTTTGCTGTTCTGCCTAACAACAGTGACAATCCATCTTTGTGAGTATGCTGGATGCACACCCATGGACACCCTAGAGAGATACTACAGAGGACTAGGAAAATGGCACTGGGCTATACTGAGCATATGTTTGACTAATGGGCTATTTGAAACTCTTTCCTCTCTATTTCTTCTCTTCCTCTCTGAATGTTCCCTACCTCCCTCTCTGCCTTCCCAGATCACCAATGTGACGGTGCCCTTCATGTTTAAGTATGCAGTGGACGAGCTTAACCAGATGTCGGGACACATGCTGAACCTGAATGACGCGCCAAGCACCGTGGCTACCATGGCAACGGCTGTGCTGATTGGCTGTGAGTCCCAGACTTGTATTGCACTGGCAGGTGCTGCGCTCATCAGAGGGGACTGTGGGACTGCCTATTATCTACAGGCTGACCTTTCCCAACACATTCATATCAATGCCGTTCCGCAACCTCAGTCTCTCCTTCATATTATTTACATTAGGTGCTCTGCTCTGCATCGAAGTTCACTTCTTTTAATCCACACAGCCGTCTTGTGAGTGCTGACGACTTTTTAGTATGATACCTGTGTGCTCCCAAGGCAAACAGTGCTGTATACATTTCTAAAGCAGTGTGGGAGAGATTGCTAATGTGTTTTGAAAGTAGTTTAGTATTTTTTTGTGTTACACAGAGGCCAGGGATGTTTCTTTCACTTCATCCCTTAAGAGCGCCTCCTTTTTTGTTCTCTCCTCTTTGTCCAAATGGGCCCTGTGAATACAAGAGGAGTCATAGGTGAGATGTAGTGTGAATGTGAAGCTCCTTCCTGATTAGAGTATTTTCTTTTCCACTGAGATGCTGATGAAAAGCAAAAAATAAATAAATAAATAACTGTTATAAACCTGACACCTACTGCAAGTCACTCTGGCCTCGAGTGAGATCAGCTCAGATGCAATGTACACTTAGCCCCGTAGCCACTTATTTTAATGAGCCCACTTACGTCTTGCACGCTAATGCTTCCTGTTGAGTAATTGGAGCACATGAACAGGACTCTAGACAGAGCGATTTATGATGAGGAAGAATGAAGGAGATGCTCTTAAAGAAAAGATTGTAATTTTTTGTTCTCTCTGCAACGCTCTGGGCCCAGTACTTGGAGCCTGTGGTGACAGGCGTAATTTGTCTGAAAAGGTTGCACAGTGCTCATCCTACCTTGTCAGATGTGGACACATTGTTCATTAGATGAGCATTTCTATTTAATGCCACATTACAGCCCTATGAAGACTGGCAGACAGAGCAATTATTACCCTGACTTTGGTTTCTGCAGAAGAGTGATGTTCACACAACCCGGTGAAATTGCCACAGGATGACCACGTGCCATTCAAACACAGACTGATATTAATTTGACAGACATGCTAGCCATCTGCTTGTAGAACAGTTTATGAGAAGTGTAAGGGATAAAAAAAAAAACAAAAAAACAAACAATTTCTTGGATCTGCATTGCTGATTTTTAACTGAACTGAAACCCTTATTGGTCTTTGGTATATCAGGCAGTTTGCTTAGAGCAAAACACCCAAAATATGCAACAATAAAGGTATCGTCAAAAATGCTTTGTTTCTTGCATTCAACCACATCATAGAAACCAGACAGAGAAAGTCTAGACTCAGACAGTGGTGAAATTAAACCCATTCACTGAAAAATCATAGTCACATTTTTCCATAACACTCCCTTCCCCTTTTCTAGTGTTGTGCTCACACGTTTTCCTCTCCCCACCACACTCGCACTCAACACACTTGTGTACACTCAGATATCCTCCCTTTCCTAAGACTGCAGTGTGCTGGCCTGCCATAGTAGTGAGGCTTCAGACAGCATCCTACTCTGTAATTACAGAGGCTAGGGCAGGCTGCTGTTGTAGCACTGCAGGGTTTGTAGACCACAGATGAAGTGAAAAACCTGCCCTGTCACCTCATACAAACCTTCACTTTATAGCACTCGACAAACATATCAACCCTGTCTGGTCTCAGCTGTCTCGATGTACTGTATTACATCTTATTACAGTAAAGGAATCAGAATGAGCTTTACTGGCCAAGTATTGTAGGTTGAACACAAGAAATTTGACTCTGGTGGCTCTCAGTGTGCTTTTGTAAAGCAGCAAGAAAATATGTGCATTCAAACAGGAAAAAGAAGAGGAGACAAAAATAGTTGCAGTAAGTATATACAGTGGTTATATTTACAAATGATTGTGCTGGGGTGTTTTTATCCTGTTATGCAGACAAACATGGATTAGCTGTTCATGAGAGTGATGGCACTGGGGAACAAACCGTCCTTGTCTGGTTGTCTTGGCGTACAGTGACCTGTAGCGCCATCCAGAAAACAGTTTGTGTCCAGGGTGTGAGGGGGGTCTGCAGAAATCTTTGTCCTCCATCGATCTCTGCCTCTTGACTTTAGAGGTGTACAGATCCTCCATGGAGGACAGGTTGGTGCTGATTGTTCTTTCTGCAGTCTCAACTGTGTATTGGACAGTGATGGATGAGCAGAGAACCGACTCAGTGATTCCCTTGTAAAAAAAAAACGGTTTATTTAGTATGGGTCAGGTTCTATGGGTCAGGTTCTAGTTTTGCTGCTTCATAACAGTGCTCACTTTTTAGGATGAGGATAGATTCTCACTTGTTAGTGCCCAGCCCCTCTTTTTGAACCTCCCCGCTTTTCACAGCAGGTGTGCTAAACTCTCCGGTCTCCTCCGCTATCACAGATGGCGTGTCACGGGCTTGTGCAGCCCTCTTCAACGAGCTGAGGAACACTGTGTTCGGCAAGGTGGCCCAGAACTCCATACGACGCATCGCCAAGAACGTCTTCCTCCACTTGCACAATCTGGATCTGAGTTTCCATCTCAGCCGCCAGACAGGAGCGCTGTCCAAGGCCATCGACCGCGGCACACGGGGCATCTCCTTTGTCCTCAGTGCACTCGTTTTCAATTTAGGACCCACAGTCTTTGAGATGGGCCTCGTCAGTGCCATTCTGGTGAGCTTCATTGTGAAACTGACATTCAGATGAGTAGTCATTATCTCTGACCATTTAGTTATTGTAGCATACTAACAGGAACGCTGCTTACAATCTTTTGGCTCTTATTTTTTTGTTGCCGTTTTCATTTCAGTCCTTTATATTAGCTCAGGACCTTCCATCACCTTGACACTCTTCACAGCAGATTGTCCGGAAATTAATTTTGGGGATATTGTCTCATTTACATTCTAAATGGAATATGAATCCCCATGAACTTTTGGTGGCAACACAGAGCCCATTAGTGTCAGTGATGAATCCCAAAGCTTTGTAGCAGCTTAATGTCCTCCTGCAGAGTATGCCCTGAACAGATGCCCCCCCCCAACCCAAAGCCACCACTGAAAGAGGGGTTTGTCTATAGCTTTCTGCTATTATTCCACTTTGTAATGTCAGCTTGCCTGTAATGAGGGCAGACTTCATTGCCCAAATAGCTAAAGCATTAGCACAATTACTTCTTGTAGTTTTCCCTCCATTTGTAACACTCGTTTCACAGTGGAATGGTCAAAAACAGTGTACTCTTAAAATACCTAGTGATGCTAACGCTGGGGCCTGATGTGGTGGCTTTGTTTTTTTTTAGTTTTTAGTTACAAAGCAGCTGAGTCATAGCTTGTAAAAGATGCTTTGTCTTAACTGCTGTTCTCTCTGCAGTATTACAAGTGTGGTGGGCAGTTTGCAGCAGTGGCCTTGGGTACTTTATCAGCATATACCCTTTTCACCATTCTTGTCACGCAGTGGAGGTAACAACAAGGATGTTTGTAGTTTTTCTGTCTGTCTATACTTCATTTTTTTATTGTTTATGTTTGTTGACTTAATACTTGTCAAAGATTCATTGAACAAATCTGTGGCTATTTGTGCTGCTAGTAAAAAGCCTCATTCATAGGCTGAAATATGTACTTGAGAAAGTACTTACATCATTGTGTATGTTCTTGCACACACAGGACTCGTTTCCGGATAGAAATGAACAAAGCAGACAATGAAGCAGGCAACGCAGCTATTGATTCTCTTCTTAACTATGAGACTGTTAAGGTGAGATCCAACCCCATGGACAGCCACACATATCCAGCCACACACACATGCACATATTGCCAATTCACCCTTTTTTTTCAGCTCCTTCCCATCCCTTCCTGTCCTCCCCACATCAGTCATTCTTTTTTCTAGTCTTTCATCTATTCACTTAATCCAGGCACATTGACATGAACAAATATTTACTCGTCCGTGATAATAGTGTTTCACTGGCATGATTGCCACTGTCAGAATTTGCCTTTTAATCAAAGAAAAGCTCTGTCTCCAAGCACTTTTACCCACAAACTCTGCCAAAACAAGTGCAAGATAAATATAAGCAACTCTGAGTGAGAGGATTTAAAGTTATGGCTGAAAGGGCAGCAAGTCACAGTTAATCTCTGCTATAGATTTATTTAAAGGTGGTCTTCATGTTTCCTCTAGTTATTACAGAGCAGTGTCACACTAGTGTAAGCCCACAAACTCAGGTTGGCAGTGTGCACATGGAACCTTGTTCGATGAACTACAAAGACAGTAAAATGTTTGCACGTGTGTCTCTTGTCCTGCATATGCGATGTGTATACTGGATCAATATTAGAACTGCACTATCAATCAGAATTGCGACTGGGTAGCAATTAAGTAAGCAGCAATCTGTGGAGTTCAGTAGTGGTTGTCACTCCAAGTTTATTTTTGCCACAAGAGTGTGACAGCCTAAATATTTAATAAATATATTTTAGTAAATACTTAAGAGTCAATGGAATGAACAAGTTTAACTTTTTATATTTAATACTTGAGTGAATATTGTCAGTTGTCAACATTGTGATAATGCAGAGATAATAATTGGGATAGTATTTTTTTTTATATATTGATCTAAGACCTCAAATGATTATTTTCATTTCAACTGATTGATTTTGTTGATCTCTAAAATGTCAAGAAATGCTGAAAAAACATCCATAGTAATTTTCTAAAGGCCAAAGTGACATATTCAAATAGACTTACACTGCAGAACTTAAAGATACAGAGTTCACTATAATATAAGACTAAGAAAAGCAACAAAGCTTCACAATATATGTGGACTTTGGCATTTCTTCTTCAAAAATGAAAATGGTCAAAAAATAGTAATAATCTTCCAAACACAACATTTCTTGGGTTGTGACATTGCTTACTTCTTTCTCGGTGTGAAATTTTCCACCCTCTTTTTTAAAATGTCATGCCACTTGCTATAAACAATGAGACATTTGTCACCAGGCACTCAGAACTATTTTCCTGGTTTAGTCAATGACCCAAATTGTATCTCAATTATAGTTTTGGACTGAAAGTGCCTGCCACTGGAGGTTTTATTTTGAATGGAAATGTCTGCTCAGGGCCAGGGTGGTTTATAGGTGAGTGTGCTCTCACAAGACATCTAACTGATGTGATGTGAATGGAAACATTATGCTTTTCTCAGTGACATAGTAATCCTACATTTTTCGCTATATTAAGCCCTTTTCTAGGTAGCCTCATTGTACACATAAAAACATAAGCACCATCCAGCTTCAGCTGCTTTGTTGACTGTTCCAGATATATTTTGGTCCCCATGTTATTTTCTTTGCTGTATTATTTTGCGTCCTGTTTTTCTTAACGTGTTCTTCTGTGTTATTTTGTGTCATTTGTGTCAATGTGGCCAGATTTAGCATCACTCAGAGCTGTGAGTGTGCATATGTAATTAGATCTCCGCCCACTCAGAAATCCGTTCCACTTTCACAAAGGGCTGGATGAGAACCTGAACACATTGCTTTGCACTGTTTCGGTTTGTCCTCCATGTGCCACTTTATTTTCTCCTTTTGCTGACTTCCTGCATTTCCTTATATGCAAATCACTGGCAAGTCTGTAGCAACACAGCATCGCCGCTGTTAGCTAGAGAAGCAAATCGCCCACTTAACCAGAGCAGAGAAACAGTAGTGCAAACTAAACAAACAGCAATATTAGGTAATTGGCAGCAGAGTTGAGGAGGGTCGTTGTTATGATTATGCTGTAGTGTGCTTGTGGCTGATTCATTAGGCTTTTTTCCCCCTTCTAAATGATAGCTGTATGTCTTAATCAAAATTAGTGCTGCTTGCATGGTGCAACACTTAAGAGAGCTATTTGTGCTCTGTTGATAGGTTTCTGTGGAAGCTGCTGCAGATGTACATGCAGTGATCAATACTCTGCAACAGTTCTTGCATGACTTTCAAGTGAAATTTTAGGCTTTCCTTACAGTCACAGCATTTTCTAAACTAATCTTCTGCTGAAACATTTGTTCTCTATCAGCCATGTGCTTTTTAAGCTAAAGAATACAACTTAATATTGAGACATCTTTCAGAGTGTGAAGATTCTTTTTTATTAGACTTTCCTTAAACTAGCCCCTATCCTCTGCCAAAGGTTCAGATCAACAGCAGACACTGGATTTTGTTCTGTCACTCTCCACTTCCTCTAAGATCATTGGGGAGGAGATGAAGACAGAGAGACATGAAAAGTGCTTTAGAGGCCAACTGAGACCCATACCCTGCCCAGAACGGTCACTGGGGACAAATGCAGCCTTGAGGCAGGCTGCGCTAAAGTGTTTGCCTGCCTGACACTGTTCTTCAAGCTTCCTTAACCTTTAACCTTAACCATATTTTGTGTCTCTCCCTCTTTCTCTTTCAACTTCCACTCTCCTTCCTTCTACAAATCCTTTTGCTGTCTCTGTGCCCTGTGCCCCCTCTCTCATCCCTCTCTTGATGTTTCTCATCTCGGCTGCAGTACTTCAACAATGAGAAGTATGAAGCTGAAAGGTATGATGGATTCTTGAAGATCTATGAGTCATCTTCTTTAAAAACCACGTCGACACTCGCCATGCTCAACTTTGGCCAGAATGCCATCTTCAGTGTAGGCATCACTGCCATCATGTTGCTGGCCAGCAAGGGCATTGCTGCAGGTGAGTGAGTGAGGAGCTTTGAGTGGTGGTGGTGGTGTATAAGTGTGGTTTAGGATTTGATTTGGGGTATTATTTAAAAACCACTGGTAAGCCATGGGATCTTGGGTACCATCCAAGTGTAAGGGCACGAAAAAACAATCATCACCTGACCTGAGTTTACCTGTTTTTGCTAACAATCTGCGTCCACAGCACAGTGGGGGAAATTGTGCACTTGGAAATGCGAAAGCTTAAAAAAAAGAAAACACTTCAAAACAAATTCAAATGGACAGATGAAAATGACAAGAAAAACCCTGACTGAACTGGATAATGGAAACTAAATGAGAACAAAGCACAGCAAGCATGAAAAAGAGGCATGGATGAGAAATAAAGTAGACTTGATGCAGAAAATGAAATCACAGGGGGTGGAGATGGATTCAGACTGTTTTGTCTGCTTTTACGGTTTGAAAGAAAAAATGGCTTTTTTAGATCTTGTATACAAAGATACATCCATGATACAATAGCACAGGATTACATTTATCTCTGTATGTTGCTCTGCTGCTGCCGTGTAGGTACAATGACCGTGGGAGACCTGGTGATGGTGAACGGCCTGCTCTTCCAGCTCTCCCTCCCTCTCAATTTCCTGGGTACAGTGTACAGAGAGACCAGACAGGCCCTAATAGACATGAACATTCTTTTTACCCTGCTCAGTGTCGACACCAAGATCAAGGTAACTTGTTGGCCTGACACTTCTCCTCATCGCAGCAGTCACAAAATGTTTTGTTCTTTTTTTTTTTTTTCCTTCTTTTAAAAAAAAAAAGAGGATGGTACAGCTGAGACTTGTACACAGTGGAAGAGAATATCGAGTTCAAACAGACAAATTGAAAAAAACTTGATAAAGCCAGTTATTCAGACTTTTTCTCTAACAAGAGCACATGATGTTTAATTGCACAAGTGGTTTATTTCTTTTGCTATGTGACATGGCTGCGTGTTCTGTAAAAGATTATATGTTGTTGTCAAGCCTAGTAATTACGTGCTTGATGTGACTCAGGTGCTTCCTCACCTACTGCCTCTTGTAGTGCATGACATTACTGGCTGCATTAGTGTGATTTGTATTTGTGATTTATTCTCAAGATTTTTTTTTTGTTGTTGTCTTAATTATTAATTTCAGTGAGGTTTTACAAATAACAGAACACCAACTTGCCTCAGCTGTGTCTTTTTGTTGTGTTTTCCAGGGTTGTGATCTGATAATAAGGACAGGCCCTAATATGTAACATATTAATATAATTAATAGCTCGTATAAACAGTGAGTGTCAAAATGTGGAAGGAAGACGTATTAAGTTGTTTTAGTTAAACTGCCCAGGGTTCTCTTTTTTTTTTTTTTTTCTATTTTTTTCCAAGCTCTATTTCATTAGTATTTGTCACTGCGTTTTGTGCATGATCTCTTGCCTACTGTGCTGCTTTCATCAACACCCCGTTTAGGTTTTCCTGTGCCAACATAGGCTTATTTCATTAATGATTAATCTGCCAGGTTTTTAAATCACTTAATCATGACATATTCAAATAGCCTTTACAATTTAGAAGCTAAAACTAGTGACTGAAAGAATTATCAAATATTGATCAACCGGTGTGACAGTGGGACTGATTGATGAATTTTACTATAAATTCACCTTGAAAACGGACAGAAATACTAAGTCATATTCAGATATATGAAATCTGAACCATTTAAAAAGTGCTGAAACAGATTTCAGACATGCAAGCCTGGTGTTCCTTCAGTGTAATAGCAATCGGGTTTTTTTTTTTTTTTTTACATGTTTCACAGCATTAATCATTTTTATTTTATTTTTTTTTTACACGGCAGCCCATCTTGCGTCAAAAGAGCACATTTAAGTGCAAACGTGCGCCTGCTGTCTAACATTATGAATGCCATTCTCGTCTCTAGCCTGTAATTACAGTAGGAGACATGAATCTGTCCAGTTATTTTTCACTCATCAGTAACACTCCTCTCCATTGTGATTCCCTGTGGAATGGCACTCCTCAGCAGCCCATTACTGTCTGAATGCTTCTTTTTTGTGTACAACACATTGGCCTATTATGTAGATGTAAAATAATTTTAAACTCCTCCCTAACTTGAAACTGTTATACAAAATAAAAAATAAATTATTGTGGCTATTTTCCAGGTTTGGGGGTGTGAAATTATCATCTGTTTACGCTAATGGACTGTAAGTTATTAGTATTAATTGGCTGAGGTGGATTGTGGGTTATTATGTTGCTATTAGGTAGTATAGACACGAAGCAGAACGGGCTTTTACTCTCAGGGTAAGGACAGTGCTTTATTCACTGCTGACCTTGGCTGCATCTCAACAGCTCAGTATGTACCGAAAGTTTTCACGCCTATTGATCCTTCAGTCGCCATGAAGGGCAGCTTGTGAAGATTCAGACTGTCTTTTGAAACGACCCCTTGAATTTGCTGTGAATGTCTTTGGTTAATGCAGTCTGTGTAAGTGCTGTGCTCCAGCATTATCCCTCTTTACAAGGTGTTGGAGTAGCATTGCATCATTCCAGGCCTTTTCTGCCAGTGGGTGTTCTGTGTCTGTCTCTTCTGTTTCCGTTTCGTCTGTCTCAACCCTCTGATGGTGTGTTCTAGGAGAGGGATCTTGCCCCGCCATTAGCCATCACACCACAGGAGGCCACCATCCGCTTCGAGGATGTGTATTTTGAATACCTGGATGGCCAGAAAATCTTAAATGGAGTGTCCTTTGAAGTGCCTGCTGGGAAGAAGGTGGCGATAGTTGGCGGCAGCGGATCAGGGTAGGTCAGCTTTCCTAGAAGTACACTGACTGTCAAACCTGTAGCCAGGAGTGTGTCATCTCATTTGTATGTGCAGTCAGTCTTATCATCAGATATCATCAGTAGACGGTGGGGGTGCAGCTCACAGACAGAATGACGCTGATTGACGATTGGTTACACGTCTGGTTGCAGGAAGAGCACCATTGTGCGGCTGCTGTTCCGCTTCTATGAGCCCCAGCGGGGGAACATCTACATAGGGGGGCAGAATATCCGTGATGTCAGCCTTGACAGCCTAAGGAAGGCTTTGGGGGTCGTACCTCAGGTCTGCAACACACCCACACAATAACATAAACAGAAAACAAACAATGCAAAAGTTATTTGTCAGCACCCAATATATTCCTTTTGTGTTTTTGAAGCTTCTTTACCCCAAAAGAAATGTTCATGTCTAGATACTATATTTCTTTTTAATACTAGAGGTAATATATTTGGTAGTTATTGTTGGTAATTATATACAACAAGGGGGCAGCATAGATCAATGCAACATTAATAGTTAACAGCCTTAGAAAGAAACTGAATTCAGTTAGCTTTTTACTGCAGTGAGCTCAGAGGCTGATCTGAACAGATGGTTCATGAACAGTATTTTGTCATTTGTGTTCTTCCTCTTTTTCCCTTCCCCTGTCTTTGTATTTGCAGTCTTGTATTTCTGTCTCTGTTACATTAAAACATTCTCTAAGGGATCATTTTTTGCTGTAACTGTATTGTTGTCAGGATGCTGTTCTGTTCCACAACACCATCTTCTACAACCTGCAGTACGGGAACTTACATGCCACACCAGAGGAAGTGTATCAAGTAGCACGTCTAGCAGGCATCCATGATGCTATCCTCAGGATGCCCCATGGCTATGAGACCCAGGTTGGGGAGCGGGGCCTCAAGCTGTCAGGTTTGCTGCACCATTATACGAGTACTGTTTAAATATGGTCTCTCTGCACACATGAGTGAAAGAGCTGTGTGTTTTCTCAGTTTCCCTGGCTGGTATACTAAAGGGAATAAAAAGAAAAATCCAGCTTCTGTCTCGATCACCGGCTGCTAATACGATCATTTCAGTGTAGAGAAATTCAACAAGAGCTGGGAAATATGTTGACAGGGTACAGTGATATGGGATTATTGTCTGAAATATATTCTGTCTGTCACTCTCGGCTGTTCTCGTTAGGGGTCGCCACAGTGAATCATCACACTGAGGATTCGCATGTTGAAATTAGGCACGTTTTACGCCGGATGCCCTTCCTGTTGCAACCCTGAATCGAACCCGGGTCGGAGTGGCGAGAGCGCTGAATCCTAGCCACTAGTCCATCAGGGACCCTCTATTTCTGAAATATATTATCAATTATTATTTTCATTATAGTTTAATCTGCTCATTATTTTCTCAATTTAAATGTTTGAATATTTGAGATACAGTATAGTGAAGCCCAAACTGACATATTCAAACTGTATTTTGGCTGAAACAGTCTGAAATCAAACCATTTAATAATCATAAAAGAAATACAAACCCAGCAAATATTACCATTTTTAAAAGCCTGTGCCAGTGAATTCTAGGCTTTTTTGCTTTAAAAAAACTTCAGTGATTATTTTTTTTATTATTAAAATGGTGATTGATGACTTTGTTTTTCCAGTCTTGGTGATTGCTTTATGGTAAAATGATAAAACTAGGTGTTGAACTTAATTGACAAATGTTTTTGTGATCTCACAGTACTTCTGTTAAAGTAGACAGTCCTGCACAGAATATCATCACACTATTGTTGATCATGAAATGTTTTGATATTTGATTATGTCAGGTCTTCCACACATCTTCTTGAATGTCCACCATCTCTTCTCCAGGTTATGTACTGTATCAGGAATGGTAGTTTACGTGTTGAATGTGAGAAAGGACAGTGAGTGAAGCATGAGTATAATGAACTGAGACGCTATAAGGTGCTGCCCTGGAAGATTTACAATAAATTTGCACAGCTCCAAATAATCTTGAAATATTTACATAAATATAGCACTTGAATTAGTTAAATATAAAAGTGTTATTATGAGCCGTTGTCATAAAAAGTAGACAATAGTTAAAATTCATGTCATGATTAGATTTTACCTTATTTTATGGCGTTAATTCATGATGGTACTTGATCTCTAGCTCCACCATGATTATTTTATCGTTTTCTCCTGTGTTGTGCATGAACTTGTTTAATGGGCATGTTGACTAACCATTAGTTATCCTCATTTGATCTGCACCAATAGCACAAGACTGTAGTATTTGGCTCCTAGCACCACTCTGCATTTCATTTAGCCCACGTAAACACAGTGTGTGAGCACTTTCACTCAACATTCAAGACGCAATTACTGGCAGCAGAGATTCTTTTATGTGGAGTGACTGAGTGAGTGAGAGAATGGACAAAATACAGACATGACTAAGTTCTCATTAATTTCACTGCTGCTGTACGTGACAGCTGCCAGTGAGTTTTGGTGAGGGGGGGCATTCTGGGCTGTGAGCCTCCTAACTTCCTTCATTGCTGTTTTCTAGCACCAGCAATATTTATATCTGCTGAACACTGCTTTCATGAGGCCACACAGAGCTCATAAGTAATAAAGGCCGAGTCAGACACAGTGGGAGAAGTCTTTGTGCCTTGCTGATTTTTCTTCACAAATAAATGAAGGTTCTGTTTTAACAGTCTGAAGCCCGTAGCATTGCAATGTCAGTGTCGGTCCCCTATTTGAAGTAATTATCTGATGAGAAAGGCCAGATGGAGACCCTCTGTGCGCTTGAATATTTCAAACCTTTTGACTCTAGCTTTACTTTTATTTATGACATTTGGCATGTTGTTTCAGGAGGGGAGAAGCAACGTGTCGCTATCGCCCGTGCAATACTAAAGAATCCACCCATCTTCCTGTATGATGAAGCAACATCTTCTCTTGACTCCATCACAGAAGAGGTGGGCCTGACAGTACATGAAGGCATACACGCTGACAGACAGGCATGCATACACAACATACACACAAGTGTCCGTTCTCTGCTGCACGTACAGGTTGACACCTTGCCGTGCTTGCATACACATTTAGCAGAACAAACACCCACTCAGTCACCTGCTGTAGGTTCACAATAATTCAGCTCACTCCTGCGTCACATACCTGCTGTGACATACATACACACACACACACACACACACACACACACACACCACCCCCATGTTCTTCATTGCCACCTGCCACTGTCTTCTCCTACTTAATCTCCAGCTCAGCTTAAACCCCACAGTCTTTGTAAATGTTACATTTAATGAGAAAGTTCAGCGTGTCCTCTGTGAACTTCAGGAACAAGAGTGGGGCACTAGAAGTGGTTGGTAATTAAGATTTTCTGTTACTTCTCGTCAGGATGGTGTTTTTAAATTATCATATGTAAACATTGCAAAGAAAAACATATGAAGGTGGATGTTGCTGAGCAACGTTGTGTTGACTTAGCTGCTTCAAAGTTTGGCAGTATAGTTCATATATATCCTGTCATTCATGCACTTTTTTCCTTCTTATTTTTGCAGACCATCATTATTATAAACCAGGGGAACTATTTCCCTTTGGATTTGGCATTAGGGGAATACTGTTATAAATATCAGTGATAATGTCATTTGTCTTTGTTCCCAGAACATCCTGAGTGCAATGAAAGAAATGGTGAAGGACAGGACATCAGTGTTCATTGCCCACAGGCTCACCACAACCATAGATGCAGACGAAATTCTAGTTCTCAGTGAAGTAAGACCTCTTCCAGTTTACATGATCTCATACCTTCCCTGCTTAACATTTCATGTACTGTGTAAGCTTCATAAACAGCTAATTATATGGCAGATCAGAGTTCCTGAGTATAAACATGCACTGTGTTAATTGCCAGTCCAGTTAGATGATTTTGCATTTAAGTGAAGGATGATGACCCGCACTCTGCGTGACTGACCCTCGGTGCACTGTGTCTGCCTGCAACAAGAATTTAGCAAGTTGCCTCTGTTTTGCCTTTCACTTATTTTTAGTTACCTTTCTTTAACGTACGTGATGAAGACATGCCTTGTTTAGCTTTTCTCATTAACTTCAGCAACAACAGGACACTGTTAGTAGAAGTGAGTGTATTATTTTCTCCATAAGGGCTCATTAAAGCAGTCAGACTCGACTGGCTGTTTTGGTCAGATGGCGTGTCTTGTTTGTCTCAGTGACTAATAATGTATGGGCCAGCTTCCCAGACACTGATGAGGCCTTATCCAAGACTAAACATGTCTTTCAGTGGAGATCGCCATTCAAACGATTTATATATATATATATAGCTTTTGGTAAAGTTAGCCTACAGGTGCCACAGAGATAAAGACATGATGTTTTTGTCATTGTGGAAATGTGAATCTTTTTGGTGCAGTGTCTCTGTATTGTGCATCAGAGAATTACCCAAGTGAAGAGAAAAATGCTGCAGTACTTAATGGGCTGGGCTTGGAGATTCTGTAAAACACAAAAGGAGACGGTAAAGTCAGTTATTGTCTCGAAAGTGAGTGCTAATATGAAATGTAACACAGGTGAAGTGACATTTTCCACCAGTGCTCGAGTCAGATAGGATAAAATGAGGTTTCTTTGAACTGCGGCGAGTGGGAGTGTGTTGGTCCATGTTTCCAGAGTCAGATGGCAGGGATCAGAGGGTCGTAGCGAGGAGGCATGTTTGCGTGTAGTGTCGCCATGGCGTTTGGTGGTGTCACCAGCAGAGGACTGCCTGGGGTGCTCATTAAAATAAACGAGCGGAAGCGGTCACGTGCTCATCTGCATGCTCATGGGAGGTGGGGGAAGGGGGTGCCTTCATTTGTGTTTGACTGTGTGGGAGGTATGTGTGTTTGTTGTGTGTGGATGCGCGTGTGTGTCTGCGAGTCCATGTTTTTGCAAGAGGAATGCAACAGTTGTTGGGGAGGCGGTAGGGATTCAAGGGAGGAGCTGACTCTCCGCAGAGAGTGTGGTCAGTGTTGTGTGGTCATGACAAGAAGCTAACTATAGGACTGTCTGTATATAAGGCCCCTTCAGGTTCACTTTATGTGTGTTGCAGCCATGTTTTCTGTTTTTGCTGTTTTTAATATTTCTTTTTATCTTGATTTTCATCTCCTTCTCTTCCAGGGTAAAGTGGCAGAGCGAGGCAGCCACCATACCCTCCTTAGCAGTCCAGGCAGCTTGTATGCAGACCTGTGGAACACCCAAAACCGCAAAATCCTGAACAGCAGCAAGAGCTCGCCCGAGCCGCCAGCTGAGCGCCTGTCCCAGAAAGAGGAGGAGAGGAGAAAATTGCAGGAGGAGATCCTCAACAGTGTGAAGGGCTGTGGGAACTGCTCCTGTTGAGAGAAGCTGCCACCTTCATGTCTCTTTATCCCTCACAGATGGCCTTCGCTGGAATCCCTGGTCTGTGCCGTACTGGAGAGGGAGGGGGTGGTGCTTCCCCACTACCCACTCCCACTCCAGCCAAACCTCCACCCACATGACGATCCCTCCTCCTCCTCCTCATGTGAGTAAAGGCCACTGTTTGCCAAAGTGAAGGAGGAGGAGCAGAACAGGGAGCAAGTGTGTTTAGCACTGGCTGGTGTCCAGAGATGGAGCTTCCATGCCAGTTGCTTCAGCTGAAGCCAAGCATAAGAGACCTGGTATATCACATACTTGTGTGCAAGACATCTGTTAGTCAACATGGTTGCCCCCTCCTCGTCATTTTTGACATCAGGTTTATTGACATCTTCCATTGCACTGGAAACAGATGAGAGTATACATAATGACTTATACATGCCTTGATTTTGACACAAAATGTGTAGTCATTTGATATTTTTAAATTATTTTACAAATAAATTACACCTCTAGCTTTCTTTTTATATTATGTGCGTAGTGTACATATTGCAGTTTCTTCTGCAATTAGATGATCACAGATATAATCCAGAATAACAAAACATTGTTTTGCAGTACGTTTGTTTGAGTAACACTAAAAAAGCAGAGTGGAATTTAATCATAATGCATTGTTTTCAATGCAAATCTAGCAGACAGGCCACAAAATAATATGGATGTTTGGATCCTTGAATATGAAATACACATGGACTCGGTACAAAACATCTCTGCAGTGAATTAGCAGTATGCCACATTCACATTCATGTAAATATAACACTGAGAATGACAAGAAGAAACTAATAAATCGTGAAAGGTTGGAGCCACATTAAGATCCAACAATTTCAAAGCCTCCTTTGGGAACATTTTGTAGTCATATCATTTAGCCTTGGTTGATGGACCTCCTCTAAAGAAGAGTTATTCATGGAGTTAATAGTGGTAAGACAGCTTTTTGGATTGTGTGATCAGAATATGTTGACTTCTTCCTGAGGATTACCCATAGTGTGAATGCTTAAAGGCTGACAGTATATGTATGTCCTCATTTTCTGAGGGCTCTTTTGGCTGTGATATACATATTTTTTTAGGAACATTCATATGGTGGTGTATCTATAAACAAATATTAATTGATTGTCTTGCACTGTACAGACAATGTAAAAGCCTGTTTCATAGTATTCTGGTCTGTGCTGACTGTGTGAGTGCACTGAAGATGGATTAATAAATGCTGGATTTTGTCTAAATAACAAAATTGGTTTGATTTGGGTTGAGTGATATAAATTTATTATACCTTCAGTATCTTTTTAATGCTAGTTTTTGTACTGTATAAGACCAGTGGTTCCCCAGACATCAGTACCCATCTAAGGGGCCCATAAAATAATTAAGATGGGTCACAAAATAATTGCTAAACTAGGGAATCTGTAATTTCTTTAAATCTTGCTTTTTACTTGGAATTGTTTGACATTATGAAAATGCTTGTCTTTCTGATAGGACTAATGATAGTACTCTTAAATCTGTTCAGTATAAGTCTACAAGCCAGCTTCCATTTATCTTAAATCATCTTAAATTTTACCTTCTCAATGTTTTTAATTTCAATCGTTATAGAAACCTGAAGCTATAAACTTGACTAGTATTTAAGGAGTAGTTTGACATTTTGGGAAACGTGCTAATTTCTCATAGAGAGTCAGATAAGAAAACTGACACCACTTTTTTGTTAAATAGCACCCAGATATTGTAGCGTAGCATAATGGCTGGAAATAGGGAAACAGCTATTCTAGCTCAGTTCACAAGTAATAAAATCCAAATATCAGCACATATAAAACTTACTAATTAACATGTAATATCTTGTTTGTTTAATCTCTACACAAACCTAAGAATAGAAGTGACAGTTCACCATTTTATGTGGATTATTTGTTGGCTCCGAGCAGTTGCCAGGGAACTAGCCGAGGCTCAAGGAAGTTAATAGTTTCAGTCAGGGAACAGTCATGCACATAACCCCATGTAAATTGATGACCTGTAAATTTTGCACTTTGCCTGTGGATTAAACAGAGATGCAATGTTAATTAAGATGATTTTGTTGTCTTTGTACAGAGCCAGGCTAAATTCCCTTTGTTTCCAGTCTTTGTGCTAGTTAATCTAAGATAAGCAAACTAGCTACTCCTGTAGCTTCAAACTGCTAGGTGAGTGGTATCAATATTCTCACCTAACTCTTCTAGAAAGCAAACGGGTATATTTCTCAAAATTACAGCCTCTTAAAAAAAAAAAAAAAAAAAAAAAAAAAAAAAAAAACCCACGTCTAAAAAAACCCATTTGAAAACACTTGAACAATCTCAGGGTGTGCAAGTTGACCTTTCTAAAGGGTCACCAGCCAAGGCCACTGTGGGAAACATTTGATTTACAAAATATTTATATAAAAATGGTCATTTTTATATGTATGTGCATCAGTATTATGTTTCAGTACGTAATCTAGAATCAGCTTTATCGGCCAGGTGTGTTGAACATGAGGAATTTGAATCTGGTACAGCGGCTCTCAGTGTGCATGCACATATCCCCATGCAAGGCAACAGCAAGGGGCAAGTAAACAATATACCAACATAAGGCTGCATAGTATACAAAGTAAACGGTATAATCAAGCAATAAACAATGCAAAAAGGGAGACCAACTGTATGATTACTGGTTGGATGGGTCTCCTTTCATGTGTCAGATGTCCAGACAGATGAGTTGATGTTAATGGCGTCCTTCTAATCTAACCTAGGCCAAGACTGTGAGACTATTCATTAGTGGCTCCCGACAACATTCAGCTGCTGCCCCTAACAGGTTATTTGCTAATTATTCACTGAACATAATTCACTATGATTTGCTTGGGTTCTGTGAAAGAGCCTTCGATATTACACAGAGCAGAATGTTTTGCTTTTCCTCTGCTTTGCTGAGGCAAAGCTTTGTATGTGTGTTTGATGCATTCAAGGACATAACACTCTCAAGTACTGAAGTTCCTGGGCAATCCGAGATGGACTTACACAGGGAGCGTGTTTGCTTCTTGGCTATTTATGCTTAAAAAAACCTGTATCACAAAATCTGCTGTTCAGTGACCCTTAATTGTTTCATATAGCGTGCTTGTGATTAGTGCTCTTGTGAGCTGTTTGTCTGCATGTCTTCAGGAGGTAATGAGGAAGCTATCTCCCTGTTTAGCAGGCAGGATCCTGCAGGCACAAAGGAAGACAGGCACCCAAAGGCCCCTAATAATGTCCCTTATTATGGACCACAGCCGTAGAGTCAGCCCCTAATACAAACCACGACCTTCTACTGAAGGAGAGATTTTAATAGAACATGCTGTTGATGTGCAGGTAGGAGGATGTCTTCTTGTTGCACGCAGCTCTGTGTGTCTGCACATGATGGATTTTATATGCCAAACCTCTAAAGGACAGCCTGTGTGTCTGGTCCCATGAAAGCTGTTCAGAGTACACAGGTGATAAGAGGGGG
>NW_018128097.1:626156-635517 GCF_001952655.1 Monopterus albus
TGCTGACCCTTCTGTGGCCTGTTGCTGAATTCAGCAGTGCTCTTTTTCATTATGATAACTGGCAGAGCAGACTGAAACTCAGGGCGATCCCTCTGCACCACACACTCAGCTCAATCCCGTCCCACTACAATGGAACTAGTATGTGGCCAAGGGCGTCTACGCCTTGATAAATATGCACCGATGCCTCAAAGAAGATGTAGTTATTTCCACCGTTTTGTGTGGGAGTGTAAATTTATGTGCGTAATCCCTGTGTACTATATCAATGCTCCTGGTCAAAATAAGAATGAATATTCACACATGCGTGCACTCAAACGGCTGATCTTTTTAAAGTCAACACACCAAGATTATTACCATTTCTGCACATATACAGTATGCTGCAGATGATGCAACCTCAGAGCAGAGCCTGAATGATCCAGGCTGTGCATATGCTGATTGCAGATACTAAACATAAATCTCATATGAAATGAAATGTGTTTAATTCACACTAGGAAAAAGGTATTGTCTTTTTAACACAGTAAAAGCAACAGAATCTTTTCAGCATCTGAGCATACAAGGTTAAATGCTTTCTCTTTTTGAAGGTAACTGTAAAATCACTTAAAAAAAAAATTATGATTCCATGGTGTTTGCCATCTCACTTATATTTGTTCTACAAAAATGTAGGTGTTTTGTGTAAGATATGACATGCAGGCATTTAAGAAATTAAGACAGAAACCTGTATGCTCTAGTAAGGGGATTACTAAAAAAGAAAATCCAACTTAAAACAGAAACCTTACAGAATTTAATTCGTCTTCTTCCATTCATTTTGTTCAGCAGAGTCAAAATTTTCTCATCTAAAATTCCAGATTAGTGCATCAGGTGTCACAGTGCAACTGACACTGAAGACAGGGGCTGAATCTGTGTACATTTCTACAGTAAATGTACCTCTTCTAGCTGTGAATCAGAAAATGTCCCCATGCCGCAGTAAAATGACTCTGGCTTCTGTCAAAGACACCCACGGGACTTGTTCCATTATTCACTGTCTATGGAGCACCTGTGGTGTTCGTGCCTAGATGACATCATCATCTCTACTGTCAGCCTCTCTGTTATAAACAGCTTACGGTAATCAAATTCACAAACTAAACTTAAACTTGAGAGGTGTTACTGAACTGTGTACAGTGCCACAAAAAGTCCAGCACTCTAGCTCTAAACTTGCTGATCAGCTTTGGAAAAGAGTCAAACGCCTGGGGCCGAGGCAACCCGAGGAGGATTTGTGTGCTTGTTCTGGTCGTGCCCTGTCATTCAGTAGTCTTTAGGACTTTTAGATGGATTCACATGAATCAGTGTGAACCTGCATGTCAGGACTGCATTTTGAATCAAGCTCACCCCATCCTATACACATCAGACCGAGTGGCCCCTTCTTAGTCTGTTTGGTCAGGCACAGCAATGCTAATACAAAGACGGGTGCATGCAGGTTACAACTGTCATAATCTTATTAGAGATTTCACACTGACTGTCAGACCTGGTGAGCGTCAAAGCCGCAAATTTCAGCATTTACATTCCGCTCTCAACTCCTCACCGCCATTCATTTTACATGGGCTTGAATACCAGAGTCACCCCCTGTAGATTGATTTAAATTTTAAACTGTGTTATGGAGAATCTCCCCCATTTTTTCTCTGTAATTCAGATTAACATTTCAGATGTTCAGTATGGAAAACCCACCTCATTACAATGTAAAACACATTATTACTTGTGCCAAATCTGTCAGTATAGGCTCTATACTGGCTTGTAATAGTTTGTAGTAGATTTCCCTGCCTTGACATAAACTCTGTTCACCATTATACTGAATTTTGGGTTCAGTCTTGACACAGCTTTGTCCCACACAACTTTCAGGGTGCAGTGTTTTACAGAAGTCTTACAGCACAGCAACTATAACATTTGACTGTAACCTTGACTAAAGACACTAATCAACCAAATTACCTGAATAATAAATGTAAATAGAATATTTGGGCAACGCACTGACCAAAATATCTGTAATGCAATGAGCCAGGACATGACTTAAAATCATGAAACATTTAAGCAAAAATATATATTTTCATTCTCTAAACTGAAAAACATATATAGTATTTTATTTACTGAAATATAACATGGGAGGACTTGATCTACAAAACAACAACAAAAGAAGAGTAACACAACTGAAACGTCATTCACAGCATAATCCTGAAAAACCTGGTAGAAACAACCCCCAAAATTCTAAGTACTAAAACACAGCATGATGAATTCACTCCACATCTGCGTAAAAACAGTTTAGACCTGTAAAAATTTCCAGCTGTGCTGGACAGCTGTTTGGGCGCTGCATTAAGAGGACTTGTTAGTGAAGCTGTTTCTCTGAAAAACACATTGCTGGATATCCTTTTTTTTTCTAATTTAGATCCTATGAATATACTATACTTTAAATTCCTGCCACCTGTGAGCTTGTATGTTGTTTTTGATGCTTTATATTGAGTACGGCGACTGGTTTTGGGGAAGAAATTGGCTATTGATTTAACAAAAACACCCTCTCTTTTACTGCATCATTCTCCTGGAATGTAGTTAAAAATGCTTTTGAATTATTTTGCACTAAGTGGATGAAAAACGCATTAAGTAAAAATAACTATTGATCTTTTAAAACCATTTTAAAGTCAGTTATGTTTTTGTGTTCACCATTATTTTATTGTTTTGTGCTGTTTCTTACATTCAGATGTCTTCATTTGGTTTTAATTTTAAAGGGAAAATTAGCTTTATACATTACATTATTTCATGAGGATAATACTTCTGTGATATTGGGAGACATATATGACAGAGAAGTGGTACTTCTTTATGTTTACATTTGAGCTATATTTAAACTAGATATGAGACATACATTTGCTTCAACAAATATGATGACCTTTACACAAATGGCCCTGTCCTCCACAGTCAGTGCTTTATGCAGATTACAAATGGATGGCATCTTCACAGATAAGCAAATCCTTTAATTCCTTAGCTCAAACTTTTCAACACAGATCTTCATTATTTTTGGATGCAAAATGTAAGCTTCAGTGCTAATTTGTACAGCTGAGCCCATTATTTCACATTATGTTCTTACTACATTAGTGATTACCTCTGTTTACACTAAAGACATGAAGAAACTCAGTAATTATAGCAGCATGAAAATGTTCTGCTCCTGTCAGCTTTGACTTTCGTTATCACCCTGCAGCGCTTAAGAGAAGCTGTAGCCCAAGCCAATTTGTCTTGTCCTTAAAAACATCTGCAACGACGACTGCAGTTGAAAAGGTATTTTAGGAAATGTGAACATAATTTCTGTTACTATGGAGTCACTATAGAGATCATTAGCATAAATCTTTTCCTTTATGTGGAAAATGAAAACACACATAATAATATAAATGCTACTCATTTGTTTCCAAGGTAATTTATAGTGTGTGTGTGTGTTTCAGAGAGTTACAATAACTACAGGCATGATTGTTTACATGTACAGACAAAAGAAGTTCAATTTACTGATATGACTTTACATGTGATCCTAATGATAGCGTGTGTGCACACTGCGGCAGAAGGATGGTTTTTGCACCGTTTCATCCACAACAGGGAAATTAAAACTGTTTTGTTTGAATAAACTATTCCATTTATTAGTTATATTTCATTTGGCATTACTACACATTTAGATTGCACACAGACCTTCGCACCAGTGAGGATGGGACTGAAGAGTCACAAGATGTGAATATTTTTATTGTAAGAGACTTTTAGGACTACTAGCCTTGCACTAATGCTAGGTATATATAATGGGGAAGGTTTTACTCTTTTCTGATATCTGTAGACAAGTAAATTATTCATCAAGAAAGTAATGGTCAGATTAATCAGTAATGAGAATAACAGTTAATTGCAGCAATAAGGCATTATGGCTTTATCACAGTTTAAGGTTTATGGCTTTAATAATTTTTTAACTCAGACATAAGTTCTCAGAGCTGAAGGTCTTTATACATATCTTGTTTTGTCAGTCCAACAGTCCAAACCCCAAAAATTCACTGTATTCACTGTACAATGATATAAAACAGAGAAAAATGACAAATGATCACACTTTAAAATGTTTGAATCATATTTTTTAAATAATTATTAAGCATTTCTCACATTTTTTTTAACTTATGATTAATCAAGAAAAGTCACTGTATTAATTAATAACAATTATTAGTTGCAGATCATCAGAGAGAGAAGCAGAGAAATAGAAAAGCCTGAGTGCAAAAAGAACCGTATATACATCTACCCAAAATATAGGCTTTTTATAAATGGAAGCACAGATTAGCCCTGCCCTGTAATAGAAAAGTCTGTAAGCTTGGACATAACTTTGGACTGTAAGTTTCGAAATGTAACAAGATCAGCTCACTGTTTACAGTTACACATCCGTGAAGTCACTCTGTTTGGTTAGAAACATCTCTTTTCCTTTTCATTTAATCGATTTTTTCAGTGCCTTCTCAATGTTTTTATAGTTTGCAGGTTCAGTTCATATTGAGAGAGAGAGAGAGGGAGGGAGGGAGAGAGAGAGAGAGAGAGAGAGAGGGAGAGAGAGAGAGAGAGAGAGAGAGAGAGGGAGAGAGAGAGAGACTCAGTTTGTCCAAATGCTGCCTCCCGTCCGGTAGGCTAAGTGTTATGAGTGGGCCTATCATCCAGCATAGGCGCACGAGTAGCCTATTCATTATTCATGTCATTGCAGTTGCCCTGTTATGATACAGTCCTATTTGGAGCGGGCTACCTGATTTGCTCAGCGCGTCCGTCAACGCAGTGCGTGGCCCTGCGTCGGCTGGCTGTGCGCGCTCATAGGTCAGACCGAGAAGAATCGGAGGGGGAGCAAGGAGAGTGCGCGCCTACGAGACTGCGCGCCGCAAGGAGGGGGAGAGGTCCAGCTGCAAAAAAAAAAGAAAAAAAAAGAAGAAGAAAAAAAGGAAAGAAAAAAAACAGGCCGTGACAATGGCAACATCAAGCATCTCCTAAAAGGTAGACAGGCTAACAGGCGAGGGGGCGCCAGGATCGGGAGTTTAAGAGGCAACGGCTGCTGTTCGTCCTGGGAAAAGCGGCGACATTAGGACATGCTGGCTGCCCTATAGCGCATTTCCTGGAATACGAATTCTTCCGTAATTGAAAATGGAGCGGCGGGGGAGAGGAGAGTCGCGCTGTCTCCATCACTGAGAGGCGCGTCCACCTGCTGATACTGTCCAGAGCAGCTGAGAAGGATCCCATTGCGACGGGGGAAAAAAACGCAGTTTGGGCGCAAACGCTCTGGAGGTAGGCAGTGAAAACGGTATTATGCTGCTATTGAGCGTGCCGTGTGTATTTGAATGCGCTCTGTTAGGTATGCACATAACAGCGAGATTTATACACACACTGATTTATATCCCTGCTTTCGCCGATTTGATCTGATCGGGAATTTTATTAAGAAGGAACACACCAAGCATGCGGTGTAGTAGAAGCCCTACCTTCCTGGGACAGCTGTCGTAGCCTACATTCATTCGTCTCTGCTCCAGCGATTAGCCAACTATTCCCTGCGAAAAATACCCCAGCATATTTAAAGCCCATCCGCTGTCCTATTCGCTTTAGGCTAAGAAATACAACCCCAAAACAGATGCCACGTGTGGTTGTTCATATCGAAGCCAGTTACCTTGCGCTGCTTGTATGTTTTGAAGCCAAGCAGTGGCCTGTGGACGTCATTTTGTATCAACGTTACGCATCCCGAGCAGTGCTGCCCCAAAATGATTAAGAAATGAATAAAGGGGAATAATCTGCACTCCAAACTAATGAATGATTCATGAATGGGCTATTGAAACCCAATGGGATAGCACATCCCCATACAGCTAGGCTCCTCCAGTGTGATATGGGGAATAAATGATTCATAAAGGGTTTATTAAGCCCAAATTCTTAAAACTGACCTAAACGCCACGGTAGCAGAGCACACACACAGGTGCACCAGGGCACGTGTGAATGCCTGCACTGTGGGGTCAGTAGATCAGTAGCTTACTGTGTCTGTGCTCCCCTTTCAGGATGCCTCATGACAGATGTTTACTGAATATCCCAGGCAGCCACACTGCGAGCCAGACAAGCCATGCTAGAAAATAATGAGCTGCAGCTTCTGTGCTGTGGTTTTGTGGAGGTGTTAGAATTAGTTGTTAACTTTATTTTAAATAACATTTTAAGCAGATTGAATTTTAACGAGCTAGAAATTTGCCTGACTGATGTTTACTGGAAGATGGGATTTTCAAATAAGAACTTGGTGAATTTATCACCAATTAATGATCTGCTCTGCACACAGTTATTGACCTTATGTGACTTAGTTTCATTTATGTTTTGAAGCTTTTGTGCGCTATTTGACGGGGTGTTTTTGACTTTTCAGCATGTGCTGGGTACTTTTTGGGAGATGTGCTTTAAAAATAAAATGTCACGTTAAACTGCAAGGGTCCAGGGGGCAGTTATAGAGAGCTGTTAGTAAAATGCCTGTCACTGCCCTCTCTTGTCTCTAATGTGAAGACAGCAGAGGAAACCAGATGGAAGGCCATGCATTGATTGAGTCAAAGAGACCCTGTAAGAGGGCCAAATTGAGTTGACACGTTGATGTGGGTGTCATTATCATGTGTGACGGCACAGTGTGCTGCTGAGCCCAAGGCTACGTGACGTGTGGAGGGGCCTGTCTCTGGCCGCCCAGCCTTGTTTGAAGATCATAAATGCGGAAACTAACAGGAACTACCAAGTTAAACTGTCTTCCTTCTTTGAGGTGCCACCCAGCCTGCCACGAAGGTTTGTGTTTACAGGACTCGCTATTCCCATCTCCTCCCGGTCACTGTTTTCACTGAAGTGTCATTTTCCCTAAAGTTTCAATTGGGTGAGAAATTTAGTCCAATGACACATTTTGGCACTGTGGCTCTGTTCCACGGGCTGGAAGGTTTCCTGAAAATGTGTTTAAAATGCTATCCGAGTGTTATGTTGCAGCAATAAAGCCAGCAGCTTGTGTACATAGTCCCTTATCTTCCCCTGCCCATGTGTGCACTGTGGCTTCTCCCCTGCTTCAGCCTGAGGCACCTGTGTCGGGCCTCTACTACCACATTTGTCGAATGGGAGAGAATTTCAATTATACAGAACAGACTGATCCTCATCAGTCATTCCTTTTTTAATACCAGTAGACACATTATTCACATATGAAGAAAGTGCTTCTGATTAATATGTTACACCTTGTATGTTTTGATGACTGTAAAGCCTAATGAAGAAGAGAAACCAAGAAGGGTACAATTCTGCTGTATCTGAAATTTAGTTTTTTTTAGTAATCAAGTTCTCCCAAAAAGCTAATATTACATGTTCTGACTTAACCAATGGCAGGGTACTGGTTTGTTAAAAATAAAGGGTTTTCCTTACCCCGCTGTGGTTCATATCTGGAATGCTGCAGTGTTGTCTGCACATTGTTTTGCTACAGCTTATGCAGAAACACGCAGAGCCCATCAGGGCCATGTAGATGCATAAGCACACTAGATATATGTTAGGCCACTTGATGTAGAGGCCTGCTGTGTGGACCCCAGCCCCTGAGTTTGGGCTGTGACATTGCTGGCTGTGGCCCAGCGGAGGCAGTCTTTCTCTGTGCTGCTGCTACTGCTGCTGAGTTCTGTAATTAAAGGCAGAGGTAAGTCCAGGGGAGAAGGCTGGGCTCTGATTGCTTTTCATGGCCACGAGGAGAGAGCTGCAGCATGTCCTGAGGGACTGAGGCGCTGCTGAGCTCTTTGCTGCCTGTTCTGTACCCCCCCCCCCCCCGACACACACATTTGTACTCACACGCTGCTGGCATACTCCTGCGCACACACGTAAACATACTCAGACACAGCCTGCTGCACGCACAAACACGCAGTGGCTGAAGAGGCAAAAATTACATCTGTAGCTGACAGGCAAACTGTGCGACTCTACTTCAAAGAATGCCCCGTTTTAGGAAATATGTGTCAGTATGAGGCAAAACGGTTATAGCAGAGTCATGTGATGAATTAAAAAGCAGTGCAATCCGAAAGACATTAAGGATCTCTCTCTTGGCTGCCAGTTGACACTGACAGAGCAGTTGGTGTGTTATTGGGCTCAGTGTAGATGTGAGCAGAGGCTGCCTGTGGCTGTCTTGGACCAGCACTCTGCAGCCAGACCTGTGAACCCCCACCTTTTTGTTCCTCCCCCGACAGCAGTCAAACCAACGAGGACTGCTCTGCACTCTGAGGGCCTGACATACATGGACATATAGGATCTGGGTGGGCCTCAGCGGTTTTAGGGGAAAAATGGCTCTTCACACTCTCCTCTTTCTCTGGATTCATTCACAACAGCAGGCTGGTTAAAGTACGCTGAGGGTTTAAACGATCACATGCCTTACACATCCTATCTGAGAGGTTCCAGTGGAAGGCAAAGCCAGTACTTTGAAGATAGGAGGTATAAAAACAGAGAGAAAGCTGTTAAATGCTATTTGAATGCCAAGTCCAGTCACGTTTTTGCATCGTGTTCATGAATTAGTTCTGCCAGGATAATTAAAGTAATGCATCAGGATTTCTGCCATTAACAAATAAAAGGCCAATTAAACTGGGGTCTATTAAACCCCTTTTTGCGTTGCCCACTTGATCTCAGTATGTAGGCTGGTGGCCACTGGGACCATGAGCATGTGGGCTTGATGTTCATAGCTCATTTCCTGCTTCCACATCAGGCCCTTATATTGTAGATGGATAGATAATGTGAAATTTCCCCTGTTCTGCTTGCACTCTCTCGGGCCCCTTGTATTTCGTGGGATTCTTGAAACAGATGAGTGAGATGTGATGCTGGGAAATCTGAGAAGGAGCCGAAAGAGGTGGGGATTTAATGCAGCGGACACAGGTGCACCGACATGAATGGTGTGAAAGCAGCATATTCACAACATGACTTGGGAGGGAGGAAGCTATATGACGGGGCTAGATTTTAATTGGTTTCACACAGTGTGCTCCCATGTATTGTTCCCTTTGTAATGGCACACACAGTAGCAATAACAGCTCTGTTTTTTTTGTAATATAATAACACTAATAGATTCATCTTCCCTTGTCTAATTTGAACATGCTTTTTTTTCTTTAATTCCTGAACTTGGGGCCGGAGGAGCTGCATATCCATATTATGCTGGATATGTATACTGTCAGAGTGCTGAATGCTGGAATAATAAGCCACCTTCATTAGCCTTATCTTTGATTTGGTGGATGGGGAAGGGGAAGGGGGTGAGATGAACAAAGGGGTTGATGATGAGAAAGGGAGGAAAACATAGAGTAGGTTGTACTGTGAGAAAGGAAAAACAGACTAGCTGGGGGGCGGGGGGGGGGGGGTGAATTGGGGG
>NW_018128097.1:635599-638318 GCF_001952655.1 Monopterus albus
GAAAAAAGGGAGAGACATAGTTACTGCTGGTGGTGGGGGTTCAGGGTGCATCCTCCCAGCACAGTCAGCTGGAACAAACAAACAGTCATAAGACAGACAGTCCTATTTCTAATGGGAGAGAAGCTCACTGTGCCCTGGATGTTTCCCTGCATCTTTCATTTTCTAAATGCTGTTTTGTCTGTTCACCACTTAACAAGCCACCAGTGCCTCAGAAAGGAACCACGCTTTATTTGCTGCTGTACATAATTACCAGCCATTCAAGACAGGCTTGTTTGCTACTATAAACGATGTTGTGAATTTATGTACAAATAAGAGACAGGCTATATTTTGCTGTAAATCTTTTCTCAGCGAACAAGTTGAGTGTTTAAAATTTATGGAATTTCTAAATTTGTTGTAATTCATTTTGATTTAATTTGGTGTGCGGAGACCGCACCATTTGTGCCCTAATCAAACATTAGTGATAACTAAATTCAATAGCTGTTATCAGTGATGTAGAGAGCAGAATGACAAAAACCTGTTGAGTGTTCCCATCAGATACAGTCAGCTAACGGCTAGCGCTTTACTTTCCTTTTACCGTCACCAGAGGCGAAAGATAATCTGTGCGCAACACATCTGAGCAGAAGTGAAATGAGGAATGTTTTTGAATATCTTAAGTCATCGAATGCGAATTGAATTGCATACATGAATTTCAAGTTGGATTTGACCCTGATCTGTTGGATGATGTTGCTGATGATACAACAGCACGACTGCTATTCTACTATGGATAATAATTATAATCATTCACAGCTAGTGGTCCTCGTCACAGGAGTGGGGCACAATGGAAATAATAATTAGGACTTCTCATTTCAGATACATTGCAGAAGAGTGTTTGTAGTGTGTATTGTGGCTCTTTGACTTCTAGGATGTACAGCTGTGTGTATACTTGCTTGCTTCTCTGTGTGTGTCAGCTCCAGCGCACCCCAATAAGCATTTCTGCGGGCTCCCGGTTTTCTTCAGCTTTGTCAGTCCTGTTATTTCTCCACATATACACTCACATACCCACATGCACACACAAACACACACACGTACATCTATTTTAACATTGTGACACTGACCCAGGCTTTGCTGTCATAATCAAGTAGTTAATTGTAGTATCGAGAGACATGAAGGGCCAGGACGCCAGCTCCGCATTTATTCCAGGCTCGCCCCTGACAGTGACAACCAGTGACGTACTGAAGTCCGGTCATACACAAACAGACGTTTTTCAACTTACTGTCTCTCAGTGCTCTTCTAACCCATTTCCCCGAGTCATCATTCAGCGACTCTGTCAGAATACAGCCCACATATATCACAGCTGAGCCGGTGAAATGCTCTCCAGAAGGAGTCAAATATGCACCTCAGTGTAGCTGCTGCTGATAAAAGAGCTAATTCATCATTTCGTCACACAAAGCCTCAGAGATTCTTTGTAATATTTTGCGTTTTGCTGGAATTCAGAAAGATTTGCTGAATAATATCTGCGCACTGCCAGTGGTCAGTTAGAGGATTTACATTTTTTATGGTGGCCCTGCGATGGATTGGCGACCTGTCCAGGGTGTACCCCGCCTTCACCCGATTGCCGGCTGGGATTGGCTCCAGCCCCCTCGTGACCCCGTTCAGGGACTAAGCGGTAGAAAATGAATGAATGGTGGCACAGCACTTGTTCTTGCAATATATGTCATTTTTCAAGCTATTTTAGTTTCCAGAGGTTGTATATTTCGCTATGGCTGCCAAACAAACAAAGGGAAGTTTTGTTCTACAGCGCCACTACACAATATCTGTTCTAACTTTTATGGTTCAGGATATTGAACCTTTTTTGTTTTTGTAGTACAACGTATCAAAAACTGTCAAGTAATGAAAACTGGTATTCTTAGTGTTTACATCGTGTGTTTTCTGATTAGTTTCAACTCATCCATTTTCTAAACCGCATAGTCCCAAACGGGGTCACGGAGCCAATCCCAGCCAGCTGCAGGCAAAAGGTGGGGTACACCCTGGACAGGTCGCCAGCCCATCGCAGGGCCAACACACAGACGAACAACCACTCACACACACAGGCACTCCTACGGGCAATTTAGAGACACCAATCAACCTATGCTGCAGGTCTTTGGACTGTGGGAGGAAGCCGGAACACCCGGAGAGAACCCACGCAAGCACGGGGAGAACATGCAAACTTCGCACAGAAAGGCCCCAGGTTGGCCAGGGCTCAAACCCAGAACCTGCTTGCTGTGAGGCAACAGCGCTAACCACCGCTCCACCGTGCTGCCCAGTTTCAACTCATTTTAGACTTTATTTATTTGAAGTAAAGTTCCAGTTTGCTTTGTTTTAAGAATAGAACAGAAACAATTAGTCAATTAACTGATAACAGAATGTAACTGAACAGTATTCTGCTATCATATTGAAAACTGTTTTCACGTTACGTCATTTCAGTTCAATTAAGCCAAAAATATTCAGTCAAATATTCCCTAATTCTAGCTTCCATTTTGAGGACCTGCTGCTTTTCGTTGGTGTATCTGATAACGGAATCAAAAACTGTAAATGGGTGTTTCCATTGTTTTTTGACACTTTTTGGCCAAATTGGAAATTGTATTAATCCATAATGAAAATAATCCTTTAATTACAGACTATAGTTATGAAGACAAACTTTATCAGTATCAGTTAACATAACTGAGGGCAAGTAATGATGTAAATGTTAAAATTAAATGTG